>NC_051277.1:33889310-34169310 GCF_015220745.1 Sebastes umbrosus
TGTAACACACACACACACACACACACACACACACACACACACACACACGCACAAGGAATACAAACAAGAGAATTATGACACAACAGTTCATCACAGTTTACAGGACACATTCGACATACTGTAGTTGATGCAGTTGTGCGAATGCCTGGTTTTCCTACAAAGGCTTTTTAGCAGCATTAGGGTGCACTTACTTTCGGTGTGATCAGCAAATTCAGTGGTTTAGATAACCTGAAAATCTCTCTAACCTCTCGAGTTTTTGAGCCCGTTTTTAGTTATGTCCCTGGATTCTGAGATCTCAGCAATTACTTTGGGGAGAAAAATGTACCATAATCCATGGAGCCATTAGTCACATCTATGACAATAGAACCAAAGTTCTAATAAAACCTTTTTCAGAATAGTTTAGGGGAAAATAAAAGATTCCTGGAGTTATCAGTGGGCGCCTGGCCACCGGCCCAAGTCAAGAAATGGTCCGGCACATGACCCTCATAAAAAAGTAAACTGTCGTTTTTACACATACAGTAAGGTGTTAATTAGTGAGCTTAACACCATGTCTTTCTGCTTTGGCTCGTGATAACGCGAGTACAGTGTGAGTAAAACAGCTGTTAGACAGCTCGATTAATTCAAATTAAAGCGTATCTGATATCCGTCAGATGCGTGAGATGGACGACTGAAACACCTCCTGTGTAGACACGCTATTAGAGGTGCTGGTAGGCAGACTTTGTTACCTTTGAACAGAGCCAGGCTCGCAATTTCACCGTATTTCCAGTAGTTATGCTAATATAATGGGTTGAACACAATTGACCATTCTTGCCATCTTTGTGGACAGGACAATTCCCCCGACAAAACTAGTGTGAATCTTCTCTAGCGTCCCATTCACGTGTTTGGTTTGGTCAAGGCCTCTAGCTTTGACAGTCCAGGCTTGTAAAAGTCATCGGTTTTTAGGGTTCCACAGCGACTGTTTTCTTAAACTCTCACGGGTGAATTCACGAAGAATAAGTTGTGACTGCTGATAGAACCATGAATTGTGCATCATTCACAAACTATATTGCACTAATGATATTACAGGCCAGAAAATTTGTTTTGCATCTGATTGCTATTATCCATGTGACAAAGTATTAATGTTGCCTTTGTGCCAAGAACAGGGGCAGGCAGAACAATGGACAGAGACAAAGCTACAGGTCCTGACCGACAAGCTTCAGAAGCATTCCTAAAAACTCCAAGAAGGAATTCTAACGTGACAGAGAGAAACCCTATTTGGGTCTTAATATCCCAGTCTGGCAGTATAAATGCTCTTCAGTTACCACCAACTCTCTGAAGACACTAATAATGTCACTGTAACTGTGAAGCTATCAGCACTAATCTTTGTGAATTGGACTGTTTGTGCATGAGGCTCATTTACATAAAAAGAGGCCAATTTGTGCATATTACACTGGAGCACCGAGATGCTATCTGCTAGGCCAGCCCAGTCACACAGCAGTTTGTGAAATACTCATAAAATCTAATGTATTGATTTGTATACAAAGACACAAATTTCATAGTTTTTTTTGTGATGTCAACACAAAATCCTTTCACATGTAATCCAGGTAATTGTAAACTGGAAAAGTATAGAGAGCATTCACAGTATGTATAGTGGTGGTAACTACTGTACACACTAAAATACCTTCACAGTATGTATAGTGGTGGTAACTACTGTACACACTAAAATACATTCACAGTATGTATAGTGGTGGTAACTACTGTACACACTAAAATACATTCACAGTATGTATAGTGGTGGTAACCACTATACACACTAAAATACATTTACAGTATGTTTTGTACATATTTCAAAGTTAGCTTGCACTTTCCTGAACTAAACTACAAAGCACATAAACTGTATATCTGTAACAGAATGAATAAAGTACAATAAATTAGAAATAACGCACAACATTTAAATCCATTGCTTCACTATTCTTATTCCCAGTCAGGGCTTGACGTTAAGAGGCATGGTATTGCACAAGGCAGCAATGAAAGAAACTGAAGCAGGACCATCCTCCACATCTGGTAGCTCTCACCATGTTAGAGAGGCACAACAAACCCGAGGAGGTTGCTATTCCTCTATATTTTGAGAAGCAAGAGGGAGATCAAAATATGAAAAACAGTGATTGGTTGAAATACCAAATCTCATTATCATTTATAAAATATTCTTTGGAGTGAATCCATTATTTAATAAAGTCTAATTAAAATGCTTCAACAGTGACACCTGCAAGTCAGAGGGGAAAGGGCAGCCTGTGTGTGTGAAGTGGTTGTGGCATCGTGGGGGTTAGAGGAGGTCGAGCACCCTCCGTCCTCCCTTAGGGCGGGACCTCTCCTATCAACTCAATGTATTTCATTATTTTCATGCTTGTCTGTGATTGGCCAAAACACGTCAAATGACGTTCTGAGGGAGGTTAATCTCCCTGCTTGCTGCTCGGGCCTCACCGTCAGCTGTCCGGGCTGGACCCACAGTGGAGCTACGGAGACGTGCGGCGGCCCGACATGCGGCGGCCCGACGTGCTGCTCTGGATCCTGGTGTGGGCAACAGACTGCTGTACGGGCAGCAGTTTACAGACAGACTTCTAGTGACACATTACACACACAAGGTTTATTCCCACCCTGTGGCTGCAGTGACTGTTTTTCTTATAAGTCATTCTTTTACTGCTTACTTCTTCATTTTACATAAGAAAGTAGAGATAAGTAACTTAGGCAACTAGTGTAGTAATAATAATAGTAATTTATATAACACTTGTCAACCCCCCCCCCCACATGATAAAATTAGGAACATGAGAGCAAGATATATCAAGCAGCACTGAGTTCATACATAAAATGGAAGTACAAGTGCAAATTACAAGAAATAACTTAATAAAATATGTATCACCGCTGGCAAGCTGCTGCTGCGCCTCCTCAGTGATTTGTTTGATTATTTGTTTATTTGATTGTTTTTGCTTCAATTTGTCTGCTGCATAGTGCTGAGACTGTCTGCTTCTTGGCAGAAGTAGTGCAAGAGCTTGGTTGTTCATGTGTGTTTGGCGCTACTGTGTTTTACTTTACACCCGGTAGCTTGGAGCTAATTTCGCCGTTAAAGGGGCTCACCTGTATGGGACTGTCGGGTCTCCCCTGTGCTTACTGTGGCTGGATTCCCTGATCTGGCACACGCCTGGTCGAAGCTGTCTGCTGCCTATCCTGCCTGCTTTCCTGGGTTCCAAGTGATCCTGTGGTTCACAGCACAGTGTGGTCTCGCCCACTGGCTAACCAGCTAACCTGCTAACCGGCTGCACGTCTCAGCGGCGTGTTTTGGTCTCCTCGCCCGGGTGTAGCCTGCAGCGCTACGGCTACAGCCAACACACTCAACCGCTCCACCTCTACCTGGCTGGCTTCGTAGCCTCATCATCATCATCTGGATTACAAAACTCTTGGATTACAGACAACTCTCCACTTCATCATGTTGGGCATCAAACTTCTCATCTGGATCGCTCTGTGTTTCACCGTCACAAGTGCCACCCTGCCGCTGAAATACTCTGCAACGGAGCTGCTCTCTCTCCGATCCCACTACACCATCCCTCCAGCTCTGCTTCCACATCGGGACATCCTCAAACGACCCTGATACGTGCATCGTGGATCAAGACGGAACTTTCAGTCCACCAAGCACTACAACAACTACAACAACAACAACAACAACAACAACAACAACAACACAAGCATTCCCTCCTCCTGGTCCGCTAAGCCCCGCCCCCCTCGCACTGCCACCCGTCCTGTCAATCATAGTGTGTTGTCCCCCCTGCACAAAGCAGCCACCTATGCACCACTGGTCTGTTTAAAACTGGCTCTTTTTAACATTAGATCCCTCACTAGCAAGGGTTTGCTGATTAATGAATTTTTTATGGACAACAAACTGGACTTCTTATGCCTCACTGAGACCTGGCAACAGCTAGATGATTTCTCCCAGCTCAATGAAGCTGTCCCACCTGGCTTTAATTACACCAGCAAACCCCGTGCTTCAGGGAGGGGGGGCGGTCTTGCTGTACTTTATCGTGACAGCATTAAAGTCTGTACAGTCACCGTCCCCCCTAATTCCACCTTTGAATGCTTAGCCATACAACTCACAGGCTCCACACCCATCATCATTATCACCATCTACAGACCCCCAAAGCCCTCTGCCCTCTTTCTCACTGAACTGTCAGCATTATTAACCTCTGTGTGTGACATGTCCCCTACTGTCATCCTTCTAGGAGACTTCAACATCCACATTGACAATTCTTCTGGTTTTACAAATGATTTCACCTCACTCCTTGAATGTCTAGATATCACCCAATATGTCAATTTCCCAACCCATAACAAAGGACACATACTTGATCTAATCTGCTGCACTGGTATCACCCCTCATAACCTCACTAATGCTGACCTCCCCATCTCTGACCACAAAGTCATCCTGTTTGAAATCTACGCCCCCCTATCCAAAATAAAAGAGCAACGGACCATCTCCTTCAGAAACATCAAGCATATCAACCCCACAGATCTCATCACCCTTATTAACTCCTCCCCCAGTCCTCCCCCATCCTCCTCCCCTGCTGAACTGGTGAATCACTACAACAACTGTCTCTCCTCTTCCCTGGATACCCTGGCTCCCGTGAAAACCCGCACAGTCTCCTTCACCCACACCACTCCCTGGTACACCCCTGACCTCCGCCATCTCAAAACCACCGGCCGTCAACTTGAGCGGCTATACAAAAAGACTGGACTTTCAGTGCACATCCAACTCTACACAGAACACCTCCACCGTTACAAGAACGCTCTCTCCACCGCCAAATCCTCCTACTACTCTAACCTCATCAGTACCGGTCAAGGTAATACCAGAACCCTCTTCTCAACAGTAAACCACCTTCTTCAGCCTCCGAGAACCCTCCCCCAAAATACCTCCACTGATCACTGCACTGCCTTTCTGGAATTATTTGAAAACAAAATCAACACCATCCACCAACAGCTGGCCTCATCCTGCACCTCCCCATGTGACCCACCCTGGATGTCAACCTCCTGCCAACCACTCATCAGCACCCTCTCTAACTTCACACCCACAACGGAATTAACCATCACTGAGCTCATTCATGAAGCCAAACCCACTACCTGTCAGCTCGATCCCCTCCCCACAATCCTCGTCAAAGCCTGTCTGCCTTCCATCTCCCCCATGATCACAAGAATCATTAACTCCTCCCTCACCACTGGTACTGTACCCCCCACCCTCAAAACTGCTGCAATTACACCAACCCTCAAAAAACCCGGTGCTGCTTACAACTGCACCCACTGCAGCCCTGCCACCCGCCTCCCTCACCACCTGCCTTCAACACATAAGGAGCTGGATGAGCAGGAACTTTTTAAAACTCAACAGCCATAAAACCGAGGCCCTGCTCATCGGCTCCAAGAACAACATCTCCAAAACTCAACACACCACTGCTCAAAACATCACCATTGATGGCTTCCCAGTACCGTTCTCCACCCATGTCAAGAGTCTTGGGGTCACCCTGGACAGCACACTCTCTTTTTCATCCCACATAAAAAACATCACCCGGACTGCGTTCTTCCACCTCCGCAACATCTCTAGACTCCGCCCATCCCTGTCCCACTCCAGCACTGAAATCCTGGTTCACTCATTTGTTACATCCCGGATTGACTATTGCAACGCTGTCCTCTTTGGCATTCCCATCAAACTACTCAACAGACTCCAAATCATTCAGAACTCTGCCGCCCGGATCATCACCCGCACCAAGTCCTCCGACCACATCACCCCCATCCTCATCCAGCTGCACTGGCTCCCTGTTAAATCCCGGATCGATTACAAAAACCTTCTGCTCACCTACAAAGCTCTCCATAACCTCGCCCCCACCTACCTCACAGACCTCCTCCAGGAGTACACTCCCTCCCGTTCCCTCCGCTCATCATCAGCCGGACTTCTGACCACCCCCACCTCACGCCTCAGCACCATGGGAGCCAGGGCATTCAGCTGCTCTGCTCCCAGGTTATGGAACTCACTCCCCCTGCACATCCGGCAGTCCGACAATATCACATCATTCAAATCCCTCCTGAAAACCCACCTGTTTAAACTGGCCTACTCTCTCTAGAACTCATCATCACCCATCCTATGTGTCTGTACAAATATGTTTCTGTCATGTCCTGTTGTTTTTAGATTATTTTATCTGTCAATGTTTTAACTGATTTTTGTAAGGTGTCCTTGGGTGTCCAGAAAGGCTCCACTAAATAAAATGTATTATTATTATTATTATTATTAAAATAGCATGACGCCGTGGGATGGTTTTCCTCCTGTCCTCCCCACTGGCTACTATATAATATCATGGAGCCATGATAAAGAGCTATTATTGGCTTAAACTGAACTGTTCGGAGTCCCAACATGAAAAAAGATCTAAAAAAGAAATAAAAGATTTTCCCTCCTTGGTATATTGTGTTTTAATATTTGCCAGTCTTCCTGTCATTTAAGAACTTAAAATTATTTGTAATGTGCATCCAGTGATGCACGACTGACACGCTGGTGTTTAGGTGTTGAAGAATTACAAACCACTGCCGGCAGACTCACATATGAGCAATTAAACCTGATTCACAGATAAACACAACTAAACAATATGCCAAGTTTAATGTTTCAAATGTGTCTGGGTTTCAAAGGCACAGGAAATAATCATTTATATCGGTTAGGGCTGAACGATCACTCAGTTTTATTTGTGCAAAGTGCAACTTTCAAATAGTCAGCGCCATGATTTTAATCATGTAATAATCATGTTATACTGACATACTATCAGAGTTGATAGGACAATACCATTCATTTGGAGTTGTGTTTCTGGCCACCTGATGAATCTAAGTGGTATTCAGAAACATGTGTGTCTCTAGGTGTTACATTTTCAACTCCCCTCATCATCTAGCTTTGTCTGAGTCCTGCTAGGCAGGTAGTGTACCAACACGTTCTCATTCCAACTCGTCACATACTGACGCTTTGTCAGACCCTGAGCGTTTACTATTGCAGCCGATTTCTTTACATTGTAGTTGATGGAACGCCCAGTGCGTCTCATACCGACACTAAAGGGTACCTTAAGCACCGGTATCTAACGCCACGGCCGTGACAAAGCCACGGTATTTGGTGCCCTGAGAATGACAACGGTCTTTTTTTTGTTGCTAAAATCAGCTAACTGCTGTGGCTGAACATTAGGTTGATGAGAGTGGTGAGATTGAACCAAAAGTACATTTTATAGGCCATGACACCAAACATATTGAGCTTTGAGAATGCAACAGTCAATAGAGCTGAGAGGAACCGTAGAATCGGGTTATAACTGTATGTGAGCTTGTCACTAATAGTTACACGTCTCACACTAAACATTTCGGGCCAACAGCCTTCCTAGTGTGTCTATTCCCTTTTTCCCTGTGTTTCCCTATTCCCTGTCTGTCTAGTGTGGGTGTGTCTGGCTGTTTGTGTGTGAGCGTCTCCTCCCCCGCAGGCTCTGCTTCTCCCGCGCTCTGATGCAATCAACCCACCTGACCAAATCATGCATGGCTGCCTCCAATCAGATCATCTACTCCAGTTCAAATACCCCGGTTCTCCAGTCACTCATCGCCAGATCGTTGACTCAACCCAAGTTGTAGTTTCGCCTCGGCCGCTCAGCAATTTTCTGAGTTATCTTGTTCATAGACTTTTTGATCTATTGCCCGAACTCTAATGTTTGTTTCCTGTTTCCAGGATCTTCACCTGCCTGTTGCCTCCCTGTCTGCCCTGCTCCACCTCAGCCTCGACATTCCCCTTGCCCATTCACAATTCCTGCTTTTGGCAATACAAGCCTTTTGTTCCACTGCCACTCCGCTGTCTGTGTCTGCATTTGAGTCCAGCATCTTACTGATCGTAACATTTGACCCTAGGCTACTCAACTAGGCTACTTGCCTCAACTAGGCTACTTATAAGTATGCTAATGGTTATGAATCTGACAGTTAAACTTCAAAGCATATCATATAGTTGTTTTAAGGTTTAAACTCAGAATCAGGAGCTGTGATGTGGCAGCTCGTCCTGTCTGTCTGTTAATGTTAACAAGTTAGCTTAAGCAGCTACATGAGCTGTTAACGGTGTCATTAGGGTTCATCAGTCCGGAATGACTTACCAGCAGTTTACCATTATAACTGATATATATGAATACACCACTTTAATTCATAGGTAATGTCAGTACCAGTAGGCCTAATGTCATATCTTACTAAATGTGTCCTTCATTTTTTATTCTTGTTTCTATGGAAAGTTACATGCTGACATTTCTCCAAATGTCTGCCCTGGGGTTCACTGATGGCCGTAGAGTCTGGCTTCAACAGCACTACTCTGTGTCAGAAGCCAGCACTCACACCACTGATACACTGTACTCTGCCTGGCTCCATTCAATCTGGCAACCAGTCTGGCTCTCTTCAGCATGGTGTGGTGTGGTGTGTGTGTACTGCTGCCAGGAGCTCTGTGTGGCTTGTCATCCCCTCAGGTGAGTGCAGTCAAATTATGAGTAATTACAGTCACTGCCAACCATTAAATACTGGTTCAAGATCGAGACCTTAATCTTGTGCAGCTGTCCCCTATCACCAGGTCCCTGATCCTAAATCCTACCAGAATAAATTGAACATCTAAGCTAGTGAAAGTGCATAGATAGAACTGTCAGAAATCAAATTTGCTGTAAAATGACAACCTGCAAAATTAAAGCTGTAAGCAGCGATGATCGGGCCTCACACCTTTGCACATGTTGGGGGTACTGATAGGACGCCGGTTGAAGCAAATGTGCATTTCAGTGACCATCGGACACTGCATGCACAAGTTAGAGGTTACTTCCTGTGTTGATTGAGTGGCACAGGAAATGACAGATTGGAAATTTTGTGCCACTTCCTGTGTCCACTATGTGGTGCTAGAGAACATGCGCTAAACATGCATTATGTCACTCTATATCAAGTGTCGACCACACAATGTCAATTTCATGTAAATTGGATGACGTTTGTTGCATAACGCTGACTTCCTGTTGCCATTAGGTGGCGCTATGACTATATGACTAGATTGGACCAAGTACAGTCGAGTTGTAATAGTTTGTGGTTTGATGGGGAATCATTTAAATTCACCACCATGCCATGGCAACGCCATCTTATAAAAGCTCAAACTTTAATACATTTTCATCACAAAGGTCTTAAGATTGTACTGACCAAATCTGGAGTAAATCCAGTGGGTGGCGCTATAACTATGCTTAACAATTGGCCTGTAGATGTGTTTAAACTTGGACTCCCATCAAATGTGTTTAATTTGGAAAATATCTGAACATCTGGAGTCAAGTTACAACCGTTTGTTTTTTCATGGCAAGTCATTGAAATTCACCGAAAACTCACAATTGTAACAAGGAAGCATCATCAAGTTCTTGAGGCTTTTATGACAAATGTTGAGAGAGATCTGATTAATTTATGAGGAGTATGTTGTAAAAGTACATAATCTGCATCTTCCTGTTGTCAGTACGTAACGCTGTGACTATGAGACAAAATGTGGATGTCCTCAGACTGAGACTCTTATCACGCATGAGAAATTTGGAGCAGATTGGTTAATGAACACAGAAGTTGCAACAACTTCCTGTTTTTTGATGAATGCCACTTTTTGCCGCAACGACAACATCCTTCCATAAAAACTCAAGCTTTTAACTTTTCATCCTGAAGGTCTTAAGATACAGTACTACTGACCAAATTTGAAGTCGATCGGGTTAAATCTCTAGGAGGAGTTTGTTAAAGTACAGCGCCTTGAAATAGTAAAGAAAATTACTTAAAATTCAAAATGGCCTACTTCCTGTTGGGTTTATGTTATACCTCCAAGAGGCTTTTTTATGTGTCAACATGTTTCATATACCTGCCAAATGTCATACTTCTAGGTGAAACACCACGCCGGGGCTACTCAATAGGGGGCGCATTTCACGCAGGTCTGACCCGTGTCCCAAATTTCAAGAGAGTTTGAGAAGCCCAAGCACCTCGTTTTTGCGCTCAAAGACATACAGTAATAATAATAATCATCATTTGAAGTTCAATACGTTTTTGGACCGACGTTTTCGGTGCTCTAGCCCTAATAAAAAAGAAATTGTAGAAATAAGTAGGCCTATCAGCTGCATTTTAGACATAGCAGTCAACAAGGACCTATTGGAAATAGTCACAAAAAGTAATGGAATTCCCCAGTTTCTGATACTCAGTGCAGCACCTAAACCATACAAAGCACTAGCCTCAGCCAAAGCAGTTTTTAAATCTTTATTGTAGTAAGCTTTGGTTGGTAAAGATAAATAACCTTAGTCATACTTAGTGTATGTTTTCTGTCAGCTAGAAACTTAGAGCTCTGTTTAAAGTGGAAATGAAACAGTCAACCGAGTTCAGCTGGTTTACTAAATAGATTTCTACTCTAATGAACAAACATATATACACATATATATATATACATATAACAAACAGGACCAATGTCAGCATTTAAAAGAAAAAACAGCAGCTTTGTTTCATCTTTCACAGAAAGAGCACCGCCATGTTGCAGTACTCTAACCTGTGACATCACCAGGTTGGTTGGCTCGGCTGAGTTACCCAGATACAACGGTACAGATCGTGAAAGACAAAGACTGAGGAGACACAGGACAGTCTCACAATGTTAAAACCAAGACTAAAACAGTCCATTTCATAAACTGACACTGAAACAGAGATCAGTAACGTTACTGCAGCGCTGGCTAGTGGCACTGAAAGAGTCATCCGACAGGCACTGAGTCCAGCTGACTGTCTCCCCCTCTCCTGTCCTCTCCCCCATCTGATCATCTGTCTCTGTCTCCCCATCTCCCGTCCTCTCCCCTCTCTGATCACCTGTCTCTGTCTCTCCATCTCCCGTCCTCTCCCCTCTCTGATCACCTGTCTCTGTCTCTCCATCTCCCGTCCTCTCCTCTCTCTGATCACCTGTCTCTGTCTCTCCATCTCCCGTCCTCTCCCCTCTCTGATCACCTGTCTCTGTCTCTCCATTTCCTGTCCTCTGCCCTTTCTGATCATCTGTCTCTGTCTCTCCATCTCCTGTCCTCTCCCCTCTCTGATCACCTGTCTCTGTCTCTCCATCTCCTGTCCTCTCCCCTCTCTGATCACCTGTCTCTGTCTCTCCATCTCCCGTCCTCTCCCCTCTCTGATCACCTGTCTCTGTCTCTCCATCTCCTGTCCTCTACCCTCTCTGATCACCTGTCTCTGTCTCTCCATCTCCCGTCCTCTCCCCTCTCTGATCACATCTCTGTCTCTCCATCTCCTGTCCTCTCCCCTCTCTGATCACCTGTCTCTGTCTCTCCATCTCCTGTCCTCTACCCTCTCTGATCACCTGTCTCTGTCTCTCCATCTCCCGTCCTCTCCCCTCTCTGATCACATGTCTCTGTCTCTCCATCTCCTGTCCTCTCCCCTCTCTGATCACCTGTCTCTGTCTCTCCATTTCCTGTCCTCTGCCCTTTCTGATCATCTGTCTCTGTCTCTCCATCTCCCGTCCTCTCTCCTCTCTGATGTGAATGGAGCTTAAAAGCTAGTGCAAAGGGACCACAAGTAGGATGCAACAAAAATGTCTCCTTGTGAGATAGCAGTGTTTCCTTCTGGTTTTACTTTGGATGTTAAACCTTTGAAATGTTTATGACATGCTAAAATGCTAACATTATTACAGTAGAACAAGTAGTCTAGAGTTGAGTCTTGTAACAGCCCAGTCGCCAGGAAAAAAATATTGACAATATTGACAAACCAGGGATACGTTGAATGACGACATTTTTGCATTCACTCAGAGCAAGTGAGTAATTTAAAGAGCGAAAAGAGACACCCCAGGCGGGGGGAGGGGAGGTGGATGGGTGCAACAAACACAAAGCTTTCATCCAGGAGACGGCTGTCCATGTCCAATGTTCACAGCGTTCAGCGTCATTTTCACTCTAAAAACGTAGTAGTTTTAATCAGCAACCATGTAGTTATTTCCTAAATGTAACTATAGTGGTTTTGTTGCGTTGTTATGTTGTTACATTATTATTTGAACACAAACCATGATCTTTTTCTAACCATGACCAATTAGATTGGTTGCCTAAGCCTAACCAATCGTTAACGTTAACCACGTGGCATTGCGTTTCTGAAAGCGAGATACAAAGCTAATATGAAACATAGCTTATTTATGAAATATATTTTTGTTTAGAAAATGTTGCCATTCAGCATATCCGTGGTTTGCAGAAACGTCCAATGCCAACATGGTATTCTGGCGACTGGTTTGCTTGTAACCAACCAACTGAGTCAGTGCAGTTACACTGCCAGATATATTTAGCTTGGTGGCTAATGTTAGCTAAGACATTAGCCACCAAGCTACTGGTCATACCAGACTAAGTAAAGCTGTCTTGAATTGAGCAAATTGTGTTTTATTTTCTAAGAATTCAACTTTTCATTTGAAAGATTGTGTTCTTGTTTCAAAGGTTACACGGTCTTGCTTTAGGTCTGTCGATATCAGTAGCACTTGAGAGTGCAGCATACATAAATACAGCTATAGCCTACATCATATATGCCATAGATCATAAAAGCTCCTTCTACATGAATGCTTCACTTTCCTTTTAAACAATATTCAATTTATCCTACAGGACAAATTCAGGATGAATATATATATATATAATAAGTCTATGTGGCAACTGTTGTGTGTCGAATGAGTTATAAATGACCCATTTTTTCAGTTTTTGTACAGGCTTCAGTGTAAACGCATGGTCTCTTAAAACAGAATCCATCTGTATCACTTCTACTGACTGCTGTTATCAGTGAAAGCAGGTGTTGTTTCCAGCTTCCCGTGAACACTGATAAGCTGCGTGCTATTGATTAGAAATGAGCTTCAGCATTTCTATCTGACTTCTATCTGCAAAGACTATTAGTAAAACATATACCTTTAATTTTAGGTTTGGCTGAAGCGAAAGGATTACACTGCATTGCAGCTTTTTTCCAGTGACATACACACTGAAACTGGTTGTATGAACAAACCATCCCAAACAACATCTATTGGAACAAACACCTGTATTTTAATGTCTGCACACTCCAGCTCCATCACACGTTACTAAGGTTTTTTTCCCGCTGTAATTATGCACAGTGTATTGTATGTGTAAGTCATTGACAGTGATGCACTCTACTATAAAACAGTATTAACAAAGCACTAATTTTTGATTCATAAATATCATTGAACTTTTTTCACCACTTCATAATGTGTATCCACAGTTTATAGTTGTATTTGCTTGTGTTATATGCCAACTACAAGATTGAATTCAGATGGAGGATAGAAGATTGTAAACTTAGTAAATGGTGTAGTTTCAGCAGCTTGAGCAGCAGAGTTTTAATGTTGCTCAGGGAAGGAAGGGGATCATTTAATGTGACCCTGTAAAGACATTTACTAATCCACAAGGTTTACTGAATCAAAACATTAATCAAAATATACATGTAGTTGGGGCAGACTCTTAAAGGTCATGCACTGATTATGCACATATAATCTTAAACCGGAAAAATATAATTATACATGGACAAATAAGATAATACCCAGGACAAATCATGTGCAAAAAGATGTAAATTGGATTTATTAATGTTAAAAACTAGAAAGTTAGGCTGTTTAGTCATGCTAAATGAGAATAGTTCCCTCTGCAGAAAGAAGTCAACAGCCAGCAGCTAAAGACCCACATACATAAATTAAAATGATATATGTAAATAAAGTTTGTGGAGACCAAAACAGAGCTGAAATGAGAATGAATATTGGACTCCAAAATGAATGTTTGCAAGTTGTGTAAGTAGGCCTATGTAACTGTTTGCTAATACATTAGCCATTTCAAGTCAATATTATGTCAGGGCCGTGCCCATCTGCCCTCCAGAGGTCCAGCATCAATCTATAGAAGCTTTGAGCATAAACCCAGGCTTTATTAAAACTATTAAACTGTCTACAGACACCGCGGAGCAGCAGCCTTCATCATAGGGGAAGCTGTGACTCTGGGGATAAATCGGCTCGTCCTTTAACCACAAGGTTGGCAGTTCGATCCCCGGCTCCTCCTGTCTGCATGTTGAAGCGAGACACTAAATGCAAAGTTGTGTATGTGACGAAATAAAGTTTAAGTTACACTGAAGGACGGACACAGAGAGCTGCAGACGTGCAAGGGGACAGCGGACGCAGATTTACAGGACCAAGGAAGGGGAATGCAGTACACACAATGAGACACTTATTTTCAATACTTTAATGGTTTCATATTTTATAAACTATTATTTTTATAGATTGCTCTTACAAGTGTTATTCTGTATTAGATCTGTGCACGTTATAATATTGCCTTGTATTTTTCCATCGCAACCTTTTATTGTTTTGTTGATGATATTGTACTCTCTGTTCACTTTAAATTCTTCCCGTTCACACTTTGGTCAACTCCAGTTGTTCTTAAATGTGCTACAAATAAACTTGACTTGACATCACAAGTCAGTACACAAGGCTTTACTGTCGAAGAATGAAGAAGAATGAAGAAGAATGAAGAGTAACCATTAGAATATGTTATAATTTGGTATTTCTGTTGTTGAACTTGCCACAAACCATCAGAGTTATTCACAACCATTTACATTTTGTTCTTCACTTCCAACATTATGTAAATAAGTGATGATTCCCACAAATGTTCTCAATTTGCACGTGCACGCATGCACTCACACACACACACACACACACACACACACACAGAGAGCTCAGAGGTTTGGACCATGAAGAAGCAGTTGGGAGATGAGAGCAGAGTGGAGAGAGGAACAACTGCTCTCTGTATTCTTTATTCCCCACAGAGACTGAGACAGTGGGGACATTCCTCGTCTCTGTGTCTGTGTGTGCTGTGAAGCGTTGATGTGCATCAGTGTTTTACACACGTAGGCAAAATTGTTGGTACCCTTCCGTTAAAGAAAGAAAAACCCACAATGGTCACTGAAATAACTTGAAACTGACAAAAGTAATAATAAATAAAAAAATACTGAAAATTAACTAATGAAAATCCGACATTGCTTTTGAATTGTGGTTCAGCAGAATCATTTTAAAAAACAAACTAATGAAACTGGCCTGGACAAAAATGATGGTACCCTTAACTTAATATTTTGTTGCACAACCTTTTGATGCAATCACTGCAATCAAGCGATTTCTGTAACTCTCAATGAGACTTCTGCACCTGTCGACAGGTATTTTGGCCCACTCCTCGTGAGCAAACTGCTCCAGCTGTCTCAGGTTTGAAGGGTGCCTTCTCCGAATGCATGTTTCAGCTCCTTCCACAGATGTTCAATAGGATTTAGATCAGGGCTCATAGAAGGCCACTTCAGAATAGTCCAATGTTTTGTTCTTAGCCATTCTTGGGTGTTTTTAGCTGTGTTTTGGGTCATTATCCTGTTTGAGGACCCATGACCTGCAACTGAGACCAAGCTTTCTGACACTGGGCAGCACATTTCGCTCCAGAATGCCTTGATAGTCTTGAGATTTCATTGCACCCTGCACAGATTCAAGACACCCTGTGCCAGATGCAGCAAAGCAGCCCCATAACATAACCGAGCCTCCTCCATGTTTCAAATTAGTGTTCTTTTCTTTGTATGCTTCATTTTTGCGTCTGTGAACATAGAGCTGATGTGACTTGCCAAAAAGCTCCAGTTTTGTCTCATCTGTCCAAAGGACATTCTCCCAGAAGCTTTGTGGCTTGTCAATATGCATTTTGGCAAATTCCAGTCTAACTTTTTTATGATTTGGTGTCCTCCTCGGTCGTCTTCCAATAAGTCCACTTTGGCTCAAACAGCGACAGATGGGGCAATCTGACACTGATGTACCTTGACCTTGGAGTTCACCTCTAATCTCTTTGGAAGTTGTTCTGGGCTCTTTGGTTACCATTCGTATTATCCGTTTCTTCGATTTGTCATCAATTTTCCTCTTGCGGCCACGTCCAGGGAGGTTGGCTACAGTCCCGTGGACCTTAAACTTCTGAATAATATGTGCAGCTGTAGTCACAGGAACATCAAGCTGCTTGGAGATGGTCTTATAGCCTTTACCTTTAACATGAAGGTCTATAATGTTCTTTCTAATCTCCTGAGACAACTCTCTCCTTAGCTTTTTGTGGTCCATGTTCAGTGTGGTACATACCATGATACCAAACAGCACAGTGACTACTTTTGACCCTTTAAATAGGCAGACTGACTGATTAAAAGTTTGAAGACACCTGTGATGCTATTTACAGGACACACCTTAGTTTAATATGTCCCTATGGTCAAATTATTTTACATCTTTTCTAGGGGTACCATCATTTTTGTCCAGGCCAGTTTCATTAGTTTGTTTTTTAAAATGATTCTGTTGAACCAAAATTCAAAAGCAATGTCTGATTTTCATTAGTTCATTTTCAGTACATTTTTATTTATTATTACTTTTGTCAGTTTCAAGTTATTTCAGTGATCATTGTGGGTTTTTCTTTCTTTAACGGAAGGGTACCAACAATTTTGCCTACGTGTGTATGTGCTTCTGGTTGACTAACACAAGATGTCCCACCTCAGGGGCCACCTCCTTCCTCCGTCCGTCTAGAGTGAATATATTACAACAGGCTCTCTCTCAGAGCTCCTCCAAAAGCTCAACAGATGCTGACATGCTACTCAAAGTTCTGATGAAGAGAGATAATCTATGAATGTCTTTGTGTGTGTGTATGTGGGGGGGGGGGGGGGGTGGCACTGGGCTCACCCTGCTCGGCTGAATATCAATTCACCCAAATCATCTTGAACTCCATTTAAGAGTACCTCGGTCTGTCTTGCTCTCGTTCATACGTACAGTTGATGGACTTCTATAGCACTCTACCTTAACACACATGTAAAGAGACATAACCAGTTGGTTTATGTACATGACCTTCTTTGACCAGCAATATCATGAATCCCTCTTGCCCACTAACACACTGATTGCATGTGGATAACTGGCAACATGTAGATGACAGGAAACCCGAGTTAGGCAATGCCTATTGCACTGCGCCACGCTTCCACCGCCCCCTCAGTCCGTTAATCTCTACGTATATGGGCCCAGGTACAGAAACATTTTGGCTGGCAGGATGGATCCATCTGTGCCCCAATTGTGGAAAATTGTCAGTTCCCTCCCTCACTTCATAATAACTCCTTCTTGTTTTGGCGTGAGAGGGGTATTGTCTCATTTAAGGATCTATACATAGCAGATGTTTTGGCCTCATTCGATCAGCCGACAGCTAAATGGGACATACCGAGAGATATTTACAGGTTGGGGATTGGGACCATAACCATACGGGATCATTTCCTGCCATCCCTGAACAGCAGCCTATAGATATTTTATTCCCAACAGCTCCATCTCTCAAAGGCACAATATCTATTATGTAACCTCAGAAAGAAAGTTCAGAAACTTGTGTTTGGTGGATTATTTCTCTGTTGTTACAATGCTAATGGTCATTGTATTTTACATCGTTGGAAAGCCTGTTTATTTACCTTCACAATGATGTCCAACTTGTAAGGATCATGCATTTGTGGGATGAGCAGCACAGCTGATTATGTGGGTAGCGCCCAAAAACAATTTGCCAAAATGCTCTGTCAATGGTAAACAGTGTATTCTCCTGTTAGTATTGACTCTTGTTTTGAGTTGTTTGGTGGATTGGATGATTGAACTCTCTATCAGTAACAAGGAACAAACAAGACATATTGGCTATTTTACACTTTATTCATTTAATACACCGTCAGGGGCCTCAGTAGCGGTGGAAGATCCATACGCAGCCACAACAGCCTGGCACCTCCTCCTCATGCTGGTCACCAACCTGGTCACACGTTGCTGTGGGATGGCGTTCCATTCCTCAACCAGGATTGGTTGCAGGTCAGCCAGCGTGGTTGTGTTGGTCACTCTAACACTTACAGCACGCCCAAGCTGATCCTACAAGTGTTGAATTGGGTTGAGGTGTGGACTCTTGGCAGGCCGTTCCATTCTCTCTACTCCCACATTGTGGAGGTAGTCTGTGATAACCCTGGCTCTGTGGGGGCGAGCGTTGTCATCTTGGAGGATGTAGTTAGGTCCCAGATTGTGGAGATATGGGATCGCCACTGGCTGCAGAATCTCATCCCGATATCTCACTGTATTGAGATGGCCTTTAATGATGACAAACCTTGTTTTGCCAGTGACATCATTGAGGGAACACACAACCATGATACAATTCAAGGTGGCACACAGACTTTATTGTCTAAAGTCAGAATCTTAAAGATGTATCCACTTGCTGAAGATTATTGCAACACCAGCTCATACATTCTGGTTTTGCCCAAGACTCTCAAGTTAATGGTCCTCCATTTTTGATGCTCTATCCAAAATACTTGATAGACCAATAGAGCCAAATCTTCTTACACTTTGGTATCCAATGTGTGGACGATCATCTTCTAGGGCACAGTCAAATTGCATCGCTTATGTCACTCTTTTAGCCAGAAGACTCATCTTACTCAGTTGGAAGCAGGCTACCCCTCTGACTGAGACTGTTGCATTACCAGTTCAAAGTTCCTCATAGTGACTTTAAAGCAAGTATATCAGCTCTCTACAGCCATGAAAATAACATAAACTGCCTGCATTTGCACCACAGCAAATGGCAGTCACATTTAAAAAAATAATTTCTTGACTTGATGAATGTGGCAGTAGCCCAGCAGGTGGACCTCTACTGGTCCTGCATCAGCAGCACTAAAACAATAACCCAGAGACAGACTGAAGACTCTCTCTCATCCTCCCACTCCTACATTTTCTAGCAGGACTAAATCTGTGCATGTGGTTGGACCTCGCAGCTACACCGTAATTATTGATTTAAACATGCTTAGAATGTAAAGACTAAAGGCAGCCGAGTGTTAAACCGTGGTAATGCCGTTGGCCCCGTATATAAATTATGAGGAAAATAAATAGAGAAGATAAGTGGAGTGAGACAGTTGACTGATGTGAAATAAATGTGAAAACATTTACATCTCAGTATGTAGGTCTGGTGTCTGGAGTGTGCTTATGAATAGTTAACTTCTTGTTATGTAATAGTACTGTGCTGTTTGCTTTCGTCACATCACACACACACACACACACACACACACACACGCACACACACTCATGCCACAGTCCCTTACACTCAGCACTTCAATGTGAACAGATGCAGAGCAGCACAGGAGGCCAGTGTGACTCTGCTGTCATCTTCTCATTAATACATGAGTGTGTTTGTGTGTATAATGCGAGTCATGTGCTCCACTGACTGCACTCTGTAGCTCCCCGAAACAAACACCAAACAAAGTGCTTCCATTAGAGCACTTCTGCTGTACAAGCTGACATTTAGATGGGACATGTCTGTCTCAGCTGATGTCTCCGTCTCTCTGCTGTGACTCTTGTCATCTTTGTCTTGGAAGCTTTTCAGACGGCACGTCATGTCGTAGTCCTTCAGGGGACTCGGCACGCCACGCAGCAGATCCTTTGCTGTTGATTAACGTCTGCAGGTGGTTTTAAAAGTCTGATTTTTTCTTATCAGAACTTTATCAGAACTTTATCAGAACTTTATCAGAACACGGCTTTGCTGAATACTCCATTCTGATTGGTCAATCGCAGCATGCTACGTTGCTATGGGCGCAGCTCTGATGCCGGACTCTGGAGGACCATTGTTGTGTCAAATTATTAATTTCTTCAGTAAGTAGCCATGTAATAAGCGGGATAATGTACAGCGAGCGGGTCATTGTTGTAAATTAACCCCTTTTGTCTGGGTTTATTTCACAACAATGACCGACTCGCTGTACATTATCACATAAAGGAGCCATTTGTCACGTTTCTTTGTTTTATTTACTGTCTTCCATCTACTTCGACGGCCTTATGATTACACATCATGGGGCTTTTCTTGTGTCACTTAACATGTGACTACCTTAGCTGCCCTTTAGAAAGGGTTCTGCCAAGCTGGAACTTACTGGGCTGTAAAACACAATTAGGTTGGACCTGATTGAGCATGTTCACCTGGGCCACAGCAAAACCACCAATAAACTGGATTTCACCTTAAAAGGGCATCATATCCTCACTTTGATTCATTCACTAAAGGACACAGAAACAACCTCCTCTTCCAGATGGGAGACAATCTGATTGGATCAAAATGTTCAATTGTCACACAGTTAAGCTATATAGCCCCGGATTTTGCCTGTCAGGCTACATATAAGCTGCCCTACCTTCTTTCATAAATTAATAAAATAATTTGAGTTATGGAAATCTGTCTTTATATTGAACTCTGTGACCTTCAGGGATCAGTCCACAGTTTTTGAAAAGTCTGTCTTAAAACAGATATGTGCCCATGTGAACATTGAAACGTTTTTTGCTTGCTGTAATCATCCCTCTTGTTCATTGTGCCATTAACGGTGCTAAATATGGGATTGGGTTACATTTCTGTTGCCTCTCATCGGCTCTCAACATGGCGACGGCCAAGCCAGCGGCTCACAAGTAACGGTGCAAACAACAGAGCTAACAGTGTTAACCTCGGGGGGGGGGGGGGGGGACCGGGGAGGGTGGGCGCTACGCTTCCATGACGGCCATGTCGGTCGGGACGGCGTTACCAGCTGTATGAGAACAGTGCAGAGTGGCAGCCGTGAGCTAGCCAGTGGAGCACAATATAATGTGTTATAAATATCTTTATATAGACAATAGTTGATATATATTAATGCTGATATCATAGACTCAGGTAGACATTACTCCTCTATATCTTTAGTTGTTGATGATATATTAATGCTGATATCATAGACTCAGGTAGACATTACTCCTCTATATCTTTACATAGACAATAGTTGATGATGATATATTAATGCTGATATCATAGACTCAGGTAGACATTACTCCTCTATATCTTTAGTTGTTGATGATATATTAATGTTCTGGATGTCATATTTACTACCTTTAAGAAATCCTTTCTTAATCCAAAAATGTCACACTTTAAACCGCAATTCTGAGGACACAGCAATGGCTTTCAGGATTTTGTTCCAGGAGTTGTCAAAGGTTATGAGTCTTTTTGCCGGCAGACATTTTTAATTGTAATAATGGTTAAAGCAGCAGTGCACTGTAACTGATAAGATCAATTTGAATGTCCCAGTAAGTCATGTCAGTGAGTCAACTTGCTCAATACCTATAAAACTGCGTGGAATCCACACTAAATGTTTGCATACGTACAAATGAAGAATTGTACATAAAAAAACATTCTGATTTATAAAATCGTGCGTACACCTGCTAGTGCGTAATTTCCTTTTATAAATCACAGATCAACTTGGAATTGTCTGCATATGGATCAGCCTCCTATCCCGCCCTCTACATGCCCACATTCAACCATAAATGGCCAACGCAAAGCACCTCATGAATGTTTCTGCATAGAAATGAGCCTGTTGATCAGTGGATCTTTACGGTGAATCACGGCAACTACCGAGAGGAAGACCAAGAAAACAAACATCAGCTGGGTAAAATAAAAGTCCCCCCTCCCTTTCTGCCACTGTGGGGCAACTTTACCGCTGCAGCATTCACGTCGGATGAAAGGAGCGACATCTGTACCGATAGCTACAGCTAGCTGAAAGCCATCAACAGGACAGGTTACATGGTGAACAATGACCAGTGCATAACACATAAAAACATGACCTAACCTAGACAAATATAGGCGTCTTATTAAATCTGTACTTACAGACAATGCTTCTATAAGTGATTCCAAAGGAAGATGGATGTCTACACAGTTCCACAATGTGCTTTCCACCCAGGAGTGCAAGGAAAACAAAGATGGCCACCTACAGGGTTCAAAGGACAAGCAATAAGGCCTGTATTATACCAAAAAGAATCAGCACCACCTAGTGGCTGCAAAACAAACTGAAAGTTTGTTCACAGCAGCGTTTTACACACAAAAAGTATATGATACTAAAATCGTACTTGATGATATCTGCACAATATTAGAAGATATTCTTAAAGCTGTTGATGCTCTGCTCTGACATTCTTTAATGCAATTTGATGTAATCTTGAATTTCTTCCACTGATGATTATTTCCTCAGCTGCGGACGGCTCCAAACTGACCACGAGTGGCGGTAGTCCGGCCCTCTCCTCTGCGCTCTGGTTATAGCTAATTTCCCCGTTCATGACAACTGTGCGGGGGTGACTTTTTATATAACTCCATCATTATCATCATCTGCAACCACTTATCCCGTTTGGGGTCGCGGAGAGGCTGGAGGAGATCCCAGCTGACATTGGGTGAAGGCGGATTACACCTTGGACAGGTCTCCAGACTATCACAGGGCTGACACATAGAGACAGACAACCATTCACACTCACATTCACACCTACGGGACATTTAGAGTCAACAATGAACAGTGAACCTAACCTGCATGTCTTTGAACTGCCGGAGAAAACCCACGCTAACACGGGGAGAACATGCTAACTCCACACAGAAGGACCCCAAGCTGGATTCAAACCTGCTGTGAGGCGCAAGCGCTAACCACTGCATCACTGTGTAGCCCTTTATATATAACTCACCCATTTAAATTATATTAAGGCTTAAAGTTATGCAAAATGAGGGCGTGGGATCTTTGAGTGACAGGTGGGTGCCCTGACAGGTCGCTAGCTGCTACCCGTCTGCTCTGCTGTGTCGCCCGGCCTGCCTCAGCTCCACGAAGATCCACCTCTTTGCACATTTTTGGATTAGCAGTGGCTTTGACATCACTGCTAAGACGGCGACGGCTGGAGCCGCCCACTTTCAGCTTCACAACAGCTCTCCATAAACCAATGGGTGACGTTACGGAGACTATACGTCCATATTTTATTTACAGCCTACGGACAGCGCTGATGATATATTGGGTGGAATTTGATTTGAGATTTGAGTTATTGATTTTGAGTTATTATATCTTTGACTATTTAAAGACACTTACGGAATAGTTATGGCTCATTAGCACAAACAACTCTGCTGGTCTCAATGTTTATGATAAAGTGGATCTATAAGTATGAAGTAAAACTAAATGTGTGAGAGGCATCATTATAAGTATAATGATGCCTCTCATTATACAACAGCTCTTCATAAACCAATGGGTGACGTTACGGAGACTATACGTCCATATTTTATTTACAGTCTATGGATTCCTGATTCCTCTCATTATACGTATAATGACATTTATTTTTTACAAGCTGGCTTCCATTCACCACCTCACCATGTGTCTCCATAATGTGGGTAAGAATGGGTCAGCTAGAGTTTCCCGACATGTACGCACGTTTCCTCGTCAAGTTTTTTTTTATAAATCCCAATTTATGCTTAGATACGTACGCACATTTCAGACCCTTTTTTGTACGTATGCAGTGGTTCTAAATGAGGCCACAGGTCATTAGAGCTGATCATTAGTGTTATTAAATAGACCTGTTGTAGCATGTCTGCTGTGAAAACTGCCTATTGGCGGCACACATGGTAGCTGACATGTAGCAGTGCTAACACACTGAATAGGTGGGGCCTATTAAAAATAATGAGCTGTTTGTGTTCCGTCCATGTCAAATACTCGTATCATGAGCCTATCACAGCTTAACATATTGTTTCACATCACATCATCTGTTCTCCCTGGAAAGCAGCCGTAGTGACACGGATTCTCTTTTTAAAGTCAATCCAGTTGATATTTCAGCTCAAATTCAATTTCCTGCTGCAAAAGAAATAATAAAGTGTGAAATCTGTTATAGATTGTGATATTAGTGTGTTGTAAAGATAGCAGAAGATACTGTAGGTTAGCACACAGCAGGACTGCATGGTCTCAATAATGGACTTCCCATTATGTGGAAAGCATCCGTCCATCCGTGGTGTGGAAAAGAAGTATTTACAGAAACAAGATTAAAAAGGCTGCAGTAGGTAAATAAAGTACGTAAGAGGCACACAGCATGCTGGGAGGTTGGGGGGGGGGGATACAAGTACGAACATGCTTCACCATCTCAGATTGTTTTTCAGTGATTTCTAAAAGTCGAGCTGTGCTCATCAACAGCTGACCAATCAGAGCTCTGAGGGCAGGAACACAGATAGTCTCGCTGTGCCAGAATGATGCCCGCATGAACGCAGCGACAGAAAAATGTCGGTTGTTATAGTTGACTGCTACTGGCTGTGTGTGGACTGAAGATGGTGTGGGGGTGAGACAGAAAACAGAACTAGAAAACTACACTCCCAAACAGCAACAAGGGACACCAAATGGTGATATCAGCACTTAGACCACATCTGGTAGGGTTTAGTGACTTTACAGTGACATATTTAACATATCCTCACTTTTTGACACAGATCTTGAATGATTTCATGTAATTCCTGATGTCACTAACATGTTTCTGTAACCTATTAACTCATTTCTCTGTCACAGTATTCACATAAATGTAGTGATCTATCTTAGTTTATTAATCATATTGTAACTATATGTATATACTGTGTAATGTTATAGGGTAACCCATTACGTTCCGATACAACTAACCTGCATTCTCAAATAGATTTAGAGAGAAACATATTTTCTCCAGAGTTAAACAGTTTTAAATACGTGATTCATGTTGTAAATTGAAACAAAACAAAACAAAACAAATGTGTCTCACCGTGTCTCCCAGCCCGGACACACCAGGATCTCTGGAGTGTGGCAGCTGCGTCTCTTCTAGAGTATAGAGGTCTCGCCTATTTTTGACGCGTGCCGCACGCTCACAGCAACAGACAGTGAAGATGATCTATTGACTGTATATTAACATCATACCAGCTACATTACGACAGTTTACATGTCTATCTGTAGAATATGTTATGGAGATGAAAAGAAATAATGACTTTTTTTTAAATCAACACTTCCTGCTTTCATTTCAAAATAAAAGCCCTCAATCGTTTTTTCTGTGGACAGAATTCCTTCATTTGTTAACACGAGGCATTTATTCTGAAATATGTGCCGGACAGTGTTCTAGAACATGCAGTGACTTGGAGAGCTTCATGAATAAATATAGTGCAGAGTTTTAATTGTGGATTATTACTATTATTTACAAATTACCACACGTTTCTTAACCTTTCTCTGTCTAAAATAGATATAATTATATTTATAATAAAATTAAAAGGCCATTAAAAGGCAAACTCTATGTAGAAAGAAAGAGCTGACAGCAGCAGCTGCAGAAACACAGCAGACATGCAGCTGAAATGCAACTGGGGTGAACACCTGACGCATGTATCATGCAGCCGCCACGCAGCCGCCACGCCACGCAGCCACCACGCAGCCGCCACACCACGCAGCCACCACGCAGCCGCCACGCCACGCAGCCGCCACGCCACGCGCTACTGACGTTCCTGGTGTGTCCGGGCTGTAACCGCGTGTCTCGCCGTGTCTCACTATTTCTCACTGTGTCTTACTGTGTCTTGCCGTGTCTCACCATGTTTCACCATGTTACACTGTGTCTCACTGTGTCTTACTGTGTTTCACCATGTCTCACCATGTCTCACCGTGTCTCACCATGTCTCACTGTGTCTCCCCATGTCTCACTGTGTCTCACCATGTCTCACTGTGTCTCACCATGTCTCACCGTGTCTCACAGTGTCTCGCCGTGTCTCACTGTGTCTCGCCGTGTCTCACTGTGTCTCACCATGTCTCACCGTGTCTCACCATGTCTCACCATGTCTCACAGTGTCTCGCCGTGTCTCATTATGTCTTACTGTGTCTCACCGTGTCTCACTGTGTCTCACCATGTTACACTGTGTCTCAATGTGTCTTACTGTGTCTCACCGTGTTTCACTGTGTCTCACCATGTCACACCGTGTCTCACTGTGTCTCACCATGTTTCACCATGTCTCTCTGTGGCTCACTTTGTCTCACCGTGTCTCACCATGTCTCACTGTGTCTCGCCTTGTCTCACTGTGTCTCACCATGTCTCACTGTGTCTCCCTGTCTCATCGTTTCTCACCATGTCTCACCATGTGGTGTGATTATGGTATCTGGTGTGATTATGGTATGTGGTGTGATTATGGTCTCTGGTGTGATTATGGTATGTGGTGTTATTATGGTATCTGGTGTGATTATGGTATCTGGTGTGATTATGGTATCTGGTGTGATTATGGTATCTGGTGTTATTATGGTATCTGGTGTGATTATGGTCTCTGGTGTGATTGTGGTATCTGGTGTGATTATGGTATATGGTGTGATTATGGTATCTGGTGTGATTATGGTATATGGTGTGATTATGGTATATGGTGTGATTATGGTATCTGGTGTGATTATGGTATATGGTGTGATTGTGGTATCTGGTGTGATTGTGGTATCTGGTGTGATTGTGGTATGTGGTGTGATTATGGTATCTGGTGTGATTGTGGTATGTGGTGTGATTATGGTCTCTGGTGTGATTATGGTATCTGGTGTGATTGTGGTATGTGGTGTGATTATGGTCTCTGGTGTGATTATGGTATCTGGTGTGATTGTGGTATGTGGTGTGATTATGGTCTCTGGTGTGATTATGGTATCTGGTGTGATTATGGTATATGGTGTGATTATGGTATCTGGTGTAATTATGGTATCTGGTGTGATTATGGTATCTGGTGTGATTATGGTATATGGTGTGATTATGGTATCTGGTGTGATTGTGGTATCTGGTGTGATTGTGGTATGTTGTGTGATTATGGTATCTGGTGTGATTGTGGTATGTGGTGTGATTATGGTCTCTGGTGTGATTATGGTATCTGGTGTGATTGTGGTATGTGGTGTGATTATGGTCTCTGGTGTGATTATGGTATCTGGTGTGATTATGGTATCTGGTGTCAGTGAACAGAGTTTGTGTTTCCCAACAGCTGCCGTGATGTTTAGCCTGTGCACCATAATAGCTCCTGCTGTTACTAATGGAGATGAGTGTCAACAGGCTTCAGCCCACAGACGCTGATAATCATTGTTCTCTGGTAGCAGCTGTATCAACACACACAGATACACCGACAGATACTCACAGTTCTGCATACTCATACTCATAATTCCCCTCCCATATATTACACTCATTTTAGGTGCAGTGAAATATTCACGTTGGTTTTCCTCATGTAGCTTCTAGAAATGTGAACCGATCCAGCTGTTTACCATCCTCTATATCTACTGGTAATAGTTAATGAAGGGCCGAGCAACTCTACCAACTGACATGTGGACCTGATAACTAGAGGACTGCTCTTTTGAATCACTTCGCTGATTCGAAATGATTTTGTTCAGTTCAGTGCAAAGATTCATTGTCTCTGACGATGTAGTTGACTCAGTTTCAGACTAAACTAATCAATCATATCACTGTTAATGTTGCCGTAAAGTTCTGCTGCCTTTGATTGTCATCAGTATAGTTTTGTATTCAGTTTGTGGTTCGGTTCAGTACGACACTAGGCCTAAACCAATTTACACATTGGATCATAATTGTTTGTGGGGTTTCTGGTTGTTCCGTAGATTTTACAGGAAGTATCGTATTGTTATGTATCACATTATCACTGCTAAGCCGATAATAGTCAAGTTTCCCTCCGAATGGAGCACAGATTTGAACCCAAATGCCAATGAATGTGTTTCCATCCACTACTGTTACTAATATCAGGAGCTGGGTGCATCACAATAAACAGCTGCTGGTGCTAGTTGTCCAGTTGGGTGCCATGGAACTATTGAAGAACCATTGCATGTGGAAAACATGGTGGGAATATGAAAATGATATTAGTTTCATGTATTAATGTGAGGAAGGTTACAGTTTGTTCATTGCTCCACACAGATCTCATGTTTTGGTCTACCACCATGCTTAATCTCTTCAGTGGACGTTAAGTCTTCACGTACATCATGACTTCTTACTAAATATGTCTCCACTTTTATCGATACAACAACTTTTCCACCTCAGCCAAACGCTAAAAACTTTTATGGAATAATTCACTTTTTCTTTTGTACTTTTTCTTCTTCATTTGAAAATGCACATAAAAGAGAAGGATGGAAACGTACTTAATGGCACCTTAAGTAAGCTGCTAGGTGATGATTAAGTTCAGTCATTTCAGCTTAGAGGATTTAGAGTTAAAGACTTGCTTGTTCATGTCCTGAATATCTACACCCAGCCTGCCTACCTGTCTACATACCTGCTGCTGTGGCTCAGAGATAGAGCGGGTAACCCACCAATTGGAAGGTCAGTGGTTTGATCCCCGGCTCCTCCAGTCTGCATGTCGAAGTGTCCTTGAGCATGATACAGAACCCCAAACTGCTCCTGAAGGCTGAGCCACCGGTGTGTGTATGAGTATTTAGTGTGAGCAACAAATACAAGGCTTTCATCCCGCTGTTTGTGTCTCGTGCAGACACAGACACATCAGCTGTTTGTTTGTGTCCCGTGTCCGCAACGTTCAGTTTCATTTTCACTGTAAAAACGTATCCGTTTTAAGCCCAACCAAGTCATTCTTTCCTAAACCTAACTAAAGTGGTTTTGCTGCCTAATTCTATAGTGGCGCCACAGGGCGTGACGAAGCAGGGCGTGACGAAGCAGGGCGTGACGAAGCAGGGCGTGACGAAGCAGGGGTATGTGACAAGTCGGGATGAGAACGTGTTGGTATATTACTGAGCTAAAGTACACACCAGTCTGTGGATATCTACTTGCTTACCTACAGAGGAGACTCATCTTCTCACTACACCATGAAGAAAGGAAGAAGTGAACACAATACTGAAGGTTTCTGAACAAGACCTCCGAGCCGTGGGATCCTCCTCATTTTCCTACAGCAGTCCCCAAACGTTTAGTCTCCATCAGCCATAACGAGACATTCAGCGTGCTCTCTGACGTTCAGGTAATTCCACCGAGGCTAACGGCACACTTGTAGAGTGGAGCTGCGTGCCGATCGTACTCACGGTTTCCTCGTGTTTACTGATCCTGGTTTTGCATGTGTGCTGAATAAAACATGACTGGGTGTCTCAGAGGGAGGACACACAGGTGCGGGAGAGGAAGACAGTCATGTTAACAGTGCTTTAAGGAGAAGCAGGTTCAGATGTTGGGTGCTTCAAGGCTAACTTTAGATACACAAAGGGTTAAAAGCTGATTGTCTTTCAAAGTGAGTGTCGAGGACGGTCTCTGAAGTCTTGTATAGTTCTGTCAGGCTAGTTTTTTCTGCTTCTGCTTGTTCTATTGTTTTTCACATTCAGGTTTTCATGTCTTTACTTTGTTTCACCATCTGTGTATTATTTAGTTGAATTCATTGTTTTTGTTTGTTTTTCATTCAAATGTGCAGAAACCAGGTGTGTAGTGACACAATGCTTCAATTTCCATGATGGAGGTTTTCATAATGACAATTTCTGTAGAAAAAGTTTGGTCTCAAATTGCAGCTCCAGGAGAGATTTAATCCTCCTCCAATAATTACATGAATAAGTCGAGAATCAACTCATTAACGTAACAGAATATTGTTTCATATTCGATCAGCGCTGCATAGTTTGACCGTTTCGTTGGAGTTTGTGAGTGATTGACAGCTGCTCAGAGACGGCAGATGGACGGCAGACTCCAGATCAGCTCTGACTGCTTGTTTTCCTCCGGTCTGTGAAATCTTGCAGATGCCGTTAGGAGCACCGGAGGACACCAGTGGACACAGAGGAACATGATGTTTCTCAGATTACCTGTTTCATGTACTAATGTCAGGATATAGCCACCGTTTTATAAAAATAACTTTTTTAAATCATATTTGCTCCAATCTTGTCTACTTCAGCTTTAAATCACCATATTGCCTCAGCCACGACAAACCTTAAATTAGTTGCTGGCAGACACCAGTACCACAGCTTCATGTGGACTGAACATGTTGTCAGTCTCTACTGATTATTTTGGGTGAGATACGAACCCCTCCAAACAGGAAACAACATGGGCATGATGACAGATTCAAGAGTGAAGTGAAAGGAAATGGATCTTCCAAAGGTACGTGGAACCATCTGTGAACGGGGGCTCCTCCACTGATGACTGCATTATTCTATATTTAACAGGCAACCGCGGGGTTAATCCACATCAGCCTACTGAAGCTGATTCACAGAAGACAATAGCAACATTTTAGGTGAAGTTAGGTTTTGTTAATGTTATACAATATAACTACTAACTTCTTTCCTCTTCTGTCTGTGTGTCCCCCCCCTCACGGGATTTCATCCTCATTCATCTTATTTTTATATATTTATGGGCACGTCTTTGATGTTTTTATTCATCTGCATCACTCTGAAATCTGTTCCCGCACTTGAACCAATCCTGTCCTTGTGCATCACAGAGGAAGGACAGACAGAGAGACAGCGAGAGGAGGTAAAAGCTGTGTCAAGCAAAGCGTGCAGCTCCATTATTACAAGTGAAAGCTATAGACGGAGTCACAGGCTGCTGCCCCGAGACGGCTACAACCAATTACACCCAGCTAATAGGGCTTGTTGTGGAGATAGGGGAGCCTACTACTGTTGTCCAGTTCAAAGATAGTGAGAGGGACAGACACATTTATATGAGATAGGAGAGAGAGAGAGAGCGAGAGAGAGAGCGAGAAGGAGAGAGAGAGGGAGAGAGATATATAGAGAGGAGAGAGAGAGAGGAAGAGAGAGAGAGAGAGAGAGAGAGAGAGACAGGGAGAGCTTTGCCCATGTGATAACCAAAGATCTGACATGTTTTTAGCTGTCATGTGTGGCTCTAGAGACAGCAGTATATTCGTCAGGTGAAGGTTGTTCACTTTTAGGCTGCTTACAACTAAAAAATGGATAATTTAGTTTCTTATTAGCTAACAGAAGCTTTAGGGAGTCACGACTCAATGTTAACTTAGCTGAAAATGAAACAATGAAGCCTACATTGCCTTACCCTCCTTCCTATACATTTGTCCATCATGTGAGTTGTTGAGACATGGTGTGTCTGATGCTGGCAGGACTGGCTTTCCCTAGATTTTAATGGCCTCTTCATTCACAATACTCTGCCAATTAATGATATTGTGAATGTACTGTAGCTCTCAGATATATTGGCATATTGTAGTCCTCTCTGCCTTCTTCTCTCCGATATTTGAGAAAGATTATGCCGGACATTTGCTATTATTTCCTTTGGAATATCTCTCACTGGCGTAGTTGAAAACAGCATATTGACATGCTGGGTGTGAACTCTTGACAGGCCTAGCAACAGTAACCAAGGGGGAAGTGGTTTAGCAAAGGGTCAGTTGGGTCCACCTCAACCAGCCACAACCACTATTACAACGCAGCTTGCATGTGAAAGCATCATCAGAAATAATAATGATATTTAGTATTATTTAATACTCGAGTAATGTTTGCTGGTAAAACATTTATGCGAGTTAACTTTTGAATGTAGGACTTTTACTGGTAAATCAGTATTTTTCCACTGTGGTATTGCTACTGTTACCAAAGTGAAGCATCTGAACACTCCTTTACCCCGTGACTTCTCAATAACTTGCAGCCAAATTACTCATGTGTACACAAACGTTATTACTGCCCATCAACCAAAGCATACAGATACCTTCTTTAATATGCAATTTTACCATTACTGACACCAAGAAATGGAGATTTGATAGATTACATATTGGAACCCAGTTTTAATGATTGTCACCTGGAGGTAATAGTGGGGCAGCTAGGCTGAGATATTTCTAACAATTGTGCATTTTGCGATTAAAGCAACAAATTTGGCACAGATGTAGGTTTATATGTTATGACAAGATATAGATATCTGGGCGCCGCCAATTTGGCCCCTGAGGGCTGTGGCAGCCATTTTTCAATACTTATATCACGGCTAGTTAGCAATACAACCCAAAGTTCTACCAAAGTTCAGTATGGCTTTAACTGTGATTAGAGGTTACTGGTGACCCAGATAGTTTTCCAGCGATATCTCCGTCAATTTGTACCGCTAATGAAAAGATAAACGTACCAATGGAAAGCTGAAGATCTTGCTGTTCTATAGGTGTAGCTGTTGTCATTCTATCATGAAGGCAAAGGGGTGAAGTTTTATTTGGTGCACAGTTAGTTAAGAGCCATATAGGATGGACTATCTAGACACAGAGAGAGTTTTTAGAGTAGGTTCGGTGCATGCTGCCTCTCCTGGGTCTCAGTGGAGAACCAGGACAAGAGGAAAAGGATAGAAGACAAGTGAAAGAGCTGCCGGTGGCCTCAGTTAACAGTACAGGCTTGTCAATAAGACGCTACCCATGATGCAAAGTGACAGCGAGCTGTGGTTATATTTAGCACAGACAACCACTCCAACAGAGTCAGGGCATCAGTCAGGACTGAACCTAATCTGAAACACAGCCCAATTTTTCCAGTCGATGTGTGGAGTTTTTGGATGGAGACTCGATGGTGTTTTTTGAGGTTCAGCTCCAGGAAGTGACCAAGCTTCTAATTATGACGCACAGAGCAGGCAAAGAGCTGCAATCACCAGCTGACTGATGTGAAGAGGGGAACAAACAGCTGTATATGTGAGTGTGACCGAGAGAGGACAGAACGTAGCTGAAATAAATTGGTGTGTATTAGCATCCGTCTGATAGAGAGCAGAGAACATGCAGAGAGAGAAGAAGGCTGAACCCGCTCCTCTCCTCCATTACAATAGTAATTAACAGCAGATAAGCAGTCTGATGGAAGCCGCCCGGTCCGATTATACATGGTAATGGCCTCCACTCCCGTGGTGCTTCACTTATTATTTCTTTTATTATCTGCCTCTCAAAATGATACAGAAACCTCATTTGTGATTTTACACAGTTGTCTGTGTCTGGGAAATTGATTTATCATTTAGGGAGAAGCCATAAAAATGTAAAGGGATTGCCTCCCACCCACAAAGCATTTCACTGTGGAGAATGGGGATGAATAGAAAGCAAGAGGAGCTGCTGTTTGGGGCTTTCTGGACAAAGCAGATGACAGCGAAACAAGGGACCAACAAAATACCCTCGGCTTGTGACTTCCATGGTACATAACTGCATTACTGCGTTGTCTTTCACAGCCACTGTGGCTGTACTCTGCAGCTCTGATGGAAAGGAAGGTAGACACTTTGATTTACTAATCTACGGGCTTCTCAGCATGCACTATAGGATAAAGTCTCCTGTTTCCATATTGTGGGGTCATTTCTCTTTAAAATAGTAATTTCAACCTGTGTCCAATTGAAATAAACATGTTTCAAGAAGTTTTCTAGACTGTATCTCAAAACAAGTAGGAATAGAGCAGGTTGCTGCAGTAAAATCATCAAAGTGTGTTTCCAGGTGTGATTCAAAGACAAAACTATTCAACATCTACTTACTGTTCTTTTTTGTCTTCAAACTACTGTTTCCCAGACGGAGCTCCACGGTGAACCCATCATATTGCTCACACAGATTTGTTTGAAAATGAAATTGTAAAAGCTTGTTCACTATGAATCACATTTTTGCTGATCATTTCTGACTATGTGCTCCACAGTACAGTAGCTTTTCTACCATTCCAGGCAGCTGCTGGTTTCCGTATATTTCTGTATTGATTACAGCCCGGACACATCAGGAACATCAGCAGCGCGTGGCGGTTGCGTTACCTGTTGTTTTTTATTTCGGCGTCCGTGTTAACAGGTTAGAGCAGCGATACTGGACACACTCCACAACTCAGCAATCCGTTTTGCCACGTGCACCCTTCACCACCCACCACTGTGATCTTTATAGATTGGTGGATTGGCCCTCCCTTCACACCAGGCGGCTACAACACTGGCTGCTCCTAGTCTACAAAACAATTCTGGGAATGACCCCTCGCTACCTCTCAAATCTTCTGCACATTTCCGACAGAAATCGCCGTTTAAGATCCAGTGACTTCATTAGGCTCATCATTCCAAAAGTCCGTACTGTCTTTGGCCATAATTTCTTTCATTTTGCTGCTGCAAATGACTGGAACTCACTACAAAACACGCTCAAACTGACAGCTCTCACCTTTCTCAACATGTTCAAACAAAAGCTGCAACAAGTCTTAGTTGACTGCTGTACTTGCTGACCGGCCCTCACTTCTGTCTCTCTCTTCCATTATAATTTTACAAAGAACATCCAGTAATCCACCTTTTTTTGTACATAATGTTTATTAATTTCTGACCTTTTTATTTACCTATGCTGTTTTTAGCCATTTTCTCATGTTTTTTCCCATTTTCTTTTGTATGTTTGTCATACTGTACTGTATCTGTGCTGTTTGTGTCGCTTGTGTGGACTGTGTTTTTATACCCTTGCTGCTGCCTCTTGGCCAGGTCATCATTGTAAATGAGAATTGGTTCTCAATTGATTTTACCTGATTAAATAAAGGTCAAATAAAAAAATAAATAACACTGCCCACGTGAGACGTGAGAACAAAGGTCTCACCTATTTTTGACGAGTGCCGCGCGCGTCTAACAGCTGTATATTAACATCATATCAGCTACATTACTAGAGTTTCGATGTCTAGACATCTGTAGAATATGTAACAGACAGTGAAAGTGATGTATTTACTGTATATTGACATCATACCAGCAAGATTATTACAGTTTCGATGTCTGTAGAACATGTTACGGAGATGAAAAAAAAGTAAAAACTTATTCTTAAATCAACACTTCCTGCTTTCATTTCAAAATAAAAGCCCTCAAGCATTTTTTTCTCTGGACAGAATTCCTCCATTTGTTAACACAAGGCTTTTATTCTGAAAATGTGCCAGACAGTGTTCTAGAACATGCAGTGACTTGGAGAGCTCCATGAATAAATATAATATGGAGTTTTAATTGTGGATTATTACTATTATTTACAAATTACCACACGCTTCTTAACCTTTCTCGGTCTGAAATCAATAAACTCTGAAAAAAAAGTTTGGAAATTTGTGTTTGGTCGATAATTTCTCTGTTGTTACAATGCTAATTGGCATAACATTTTACATCGTTGGAAAGCCTGTTTATTTACCTTCACAATGATGTCCAACTTGTAAGGTAAATGCTCCGTCAATGGTAAACGGTGTATTCTCCTGTTGGTTTTGACTCTTGTTTTGAGTTGTTTGGTGGATTGGATGATTGGACTCTCTATCAGTAACAAGGAACAAACAAGACATATTGGCTATTTTACACTTTATTCATTTAATACACTGTCAGGAGCCTCAGTAGCGGGTGGAAGTTGCTGTGGGATGGCGTTCCATTCCTCAACCAGGATTCGTGGCAGGTCAGCCAGTGTGGTTGTGTTGGTCACTCTGGACTCTTGGCAGGCCGTTCCATTCTCTCTACTCCCACATTGTGGAGGTAGTCTGTGATAACCCTGGCTCTGTGGGGGCGAGCGTTGTCATCTTGGAGGATGAAGTTAGGTCCCAGATTGTGGAGATATGGGATTGCCACTGGCTGCAGAATCTCATCCCGATATCTCACTGCATTGAGATGGCCTTCAATGATGACAAGCCTTGTTTTGCCAGTGACATCATTGAGGGAACACACAACCACGCTGGCTGACTGCAACGAATCCTGGTTGAGGAATGGAACGCCATCCCACAGCAACGTGTGACCAGGTTGATGACCAGCATGAGGAGGAGGTGCCAGGCTGTTGTGGCTGCGTATGGATCTTCCACCCGCTACTGAGGCTCCTGACGGTGAATTAAATGAATAAAGTGTAAAATAGCCAATATGTCTTGTTTGCTCCTTGTTACTGATAGAGAGCTCAATCATCCAATCCACCAAACAACTCAAAACAAGATTTTGCCCTGCAAGTCACTGCATGTTCTACAACACTGTCCGGCACATATTTCAGAATAAAAGCCTTGTGTTAACAAATGAAGGAATTCTGTCCACAGAAAAAAAAAGTTTGAGGGCTTTTATTTTGAAATGAAAGCAGGAAGTGTTGATTTAAAAATAAATCTTTACTTTTTACATGTCCGTGATATATTCTGCAGATACAGACATTTATGCTGAATGTGTGACAGACACAGCTGAGCTCCGTGTCTTACGCAGGCATTATGGCTGTTCTAACCTGTTAACACGAATGCCGAAATAAAAAACAACAGGTAACGCAGCCGCCATGCTCTGCTGACGTTGCTGGTGTGCCCCTGGTGTTAGCAGAGGGACTCCTAACCGTGTCATTATAATGGCTGGTTGTGCAGTATTTTTAATCCAGTAATTCTCTTGTTTGATGCGTGACAGTAATGTGGTCCTGTGTGTGTGTGTGTGTGTGTGTGTGTGTGTGTGTGTGTGATTACACTGAGCTGTATCTGAAATGGAGGATAAAGGTGATTTACCTCACATGACTGCAATCAGGACAGAAGGACTGCTGAGGACTGGAATCCACAGTCACATGGCCGGGTCATTCTGCAGTATGACTTGGCTGTCATACAGAGGACACACACACACACACACACACACACACACATGCATACACACAGAGACAACAGATTATGTGATGTTTGGGGTGGAGTGAATGTCCATGCATCCACCATCATCCAATTATGTTTTTTCTCTTTTGCTTTCTGCTTCTGCACAAAGACATGTATCCTCCACTTTTCTCTTTGTTGGTATCATTCACAGAGGACTTCAGTTCACAGGCCTTTCTCTCTCCGTCACAGCAATCAAGCAAATATGTCTGGTACTGTTCTTCTGCTGTCTCTCTACATACAGTCACATTTTGGCAAAAAGACTGTGACATGAACAAAATTGACAAAGGGACAGTCATCCCTTCCAGCGTGGAAAAAATAATAATTTCCAAGAGTCTAAGAAAACGTTAGCATAACTGTCACAGCCCATCACAATGAGGATACCAAAGTGGCGATGGCAGGGAGTCAGGCAGTCAGCCAACCGTTAGCCTGCAGGACATGAACACACAGAGCAGCGGACAGTCATCGGGTCGGATTCACCCGCCGATTCTGACACAATGTGCCCAACTTTGAATGAGAATGATGAACTGCCCTGAAGTCATGTGACAGAAGGCGTCATTAGCAATGTGTCCTAATTAATACTTCAACTACCATCTGTTGTATAGGTTCACTGATGTATACAACTTAACTATCTAGCCAGCTCCATGCTGAGCACTCTGAAAGCTCTGGAAAAAGGCCCCAAGCTTTTAGCTTTTTAAAATACCTTCAACTTCGTCTACGTCTCTCTGACTGGAATGGCACTGGACTAACACTGTATTGCTATTACTGCTACTACAAATGGTAAATGGACTTGGACTTATATAGCGCTTTTCTAGTCTTCCGACCACTCAAAGCGCTTTACACTACATGTCAGCATTCACCCATTCACACACTGATGGCAGAGGCTACAAAGGTGCCAACTTTGCCCATCAGTATCTAATCTAAATACTCATTCACACACCGATCGGGAGTAATTTGGGGTTAAGTGTCTTGCTCAAGGACACATCGACATGTGACCTGGAGCAGCCGGGGATCGAACCACCCACCTTCCAATTGGTGGACAACCTGCTCTACCCTCTGAGCCACAGCCGCCCCGTACTGCTGCTACTGCTACTACTACTACTACTACTACTACTACTACTACTACTACTGCTAATACTGCTAATACTACTGCTACTACTGCTACTACTACTACTACTGCAACTGCTACTGCTACTACTACTGCCACTGCTACTGCTACTACTACTGCTGTTACTGCTACTGCTAATACTGCTACTGCTGCTTCTGCTACTGCTACTACTACTACTACTGCAACTGCTACTGCTACTGCTACTGCTTCTACTGCTACTAATACTACTGCAACTGCTACTACTGTTACTGCTACTGCTACTACTGCTGCTTCTGCTACTGCTTCTTCTACTACTGCTACTGCTGCTACTGCTACAACTGCTACTGCTACTGCTACTACTACTGCTACTGCTACTACTGCTGCTACTGTTGCTACTTCTACTGCTACTACTGCTATTGCTTCTGCTGCTACTGCTACAGCTGCTACTTCTTCTGCTACTACTGCTACTACTGCTACTGCTACTACTGCTACTGCTTCTGCTACTACTGCTACTACTACTACTGCTGCTGCTACTGCTACTACTACTGCTACTGCTACTGCTACTACTACTACTATTGCTACTGCTACTACTACTGCTACTGCTACTGCTACTACTACTACTACTACTACTGCTACTGCTACAGCTACTACTACTGCTACTACTACTACTACTACTGCTACTTAAAATTCATTACATGTTTTTACAAAATATGTTGCTTCAGTCCATGTTCATCATTTCAAAAGCCACAGTTTCACTGCGGTTAAAAAACGTTTTGTCTCCCGCATGCACCTGTAACAGGGCGATTTAGCAGCAATCCAACAGCACCATGAATTACATTTATATAAATATAAATAAAAAATGAAGATGGTGGGAGATGAGGAGAGACCAATGTGCATTTTATGTCTGAAACCTCTCCAGCTGACAGTATGAGACCCAACAAATGAAGAAGACATTTGGAAACATTACATCCCAGTCACGTCAATAAAACCCTCATCCTTCCGACCTGTTTAACATACTGGACTACCGACTGAATAAACTGCTGTAAGAGACAACCACAGTGGGAGAATGTTAACTTAATTATTTTCAAAACATTATTAGTTATATAATTAATGTCATCTGCAGAAAAACAACAGATTGTTATTATTTTAGGAAAGTTTCAGTTAATTTGCATATTGTGTAAAACAGACCTGAGCACATGAGTAAGTCTGTGTCTGTGTCCTTCAAGATGACTGACAGAGTGCTGTTGAACAGTAGGCCTACTGCATTATACGAAGAGGTGTTTTATGTTATTTTGTCCATCCCATTCCTATCAGTTATGGTCCATCTTTAGAAGAAGGTTTCCAGATACAGATAACTATCAAACTGACGGGACCAAAACTAGAACCTCCCTGGGAGAGATAAAAATATACAAGACTATCCCTGTGCCTTCTTGGTAACAAGCTGAAACCTCACCAGGCCACTACCTCTCACACACACACACACACACACACACACACAAATAATGGAGGGAAAGTTTTACTGATCAAAAGCAGCCTTCTTACCGAGCTCCCACTGCAGAATGTTTCTGTCCACCACGTTTAAATCCTCACTCTGCAGTTCCTGTTTCCTTCTCACTCGGTCTGATTGGATCTGTGATACATCTGTTTATCTACAGTAGCTCCATGTTCATTTTGAATCCCTCTCTGCTTGAGATCACATTACCAATCATACACTTTACATTTCATTTCAAATCGTATGTACACATTTGAAGGAGTACAAGGCTAAATAGCAAGAATGGCTCTGGAAATCAGAATCCACCAACGGATGAGTCTATGTCCAGTCATCAGGGCTGGGTATCGGTACCGAAACAACCCAGTATAAAGTAGTATAGAAAATGATACTGTCAATTATCGGTATCACTTTAAGGATACTGGTATTGGTACTGGTACTAGTACTGGTACTGGCATCATAAGTTTTTAAATGATACCGAGTCCTAATAGTCATACAGAACACAGTGATGAGTCTGAGCAGTAGAATGTGTAATGACCTCCGTGCTCCATGGTAAACACAATGTGAAGTGTGAAGAAGACATGTTTGTATTTAACGCGTCTAGAATCAGGAACTGGAAGAAAGGCACGTCTAAAGAAAACTAACTTATTTCTAAAACTAGCTGAGCCCCAATCTGGCGGCCTGACGTGGTTTGGGCGCACTGAGGACAGTCGCACTGTGATCAGGGGGCCGTTGTCCACGGTGCGACGAGGTCCGGGCGGGGAGCGCTGTAAAGCTGCAGCCGCGAGGCTTCCCAAGGCAACCTGGAGCCGGTGGGGGCACACCGCCTCGTGTGCGGGACTCCCCAGACTTTCATGTGTCGCTCACACCCTCCAGCTGGCTGTTAACGAGGGTCTTTTGGCATAGAGAAGTACTTGTATCGGTACTCGGTATCGGCAAGTACCCAAATGTAAGTACTTTTACTCGGTCCGGAAAAAGTGGTGCATCCTTATCTAAAACCCAAGCCTTAACTTCAGTTTTGTGTGATATGAAGTTTGAAAGAAAGATAATTATCAACTACAGATCCCAGGTATGTGTACCCAGAAGCAGCCTCTATCTTTGAAAGGTGCTAACAGGTGGACGGTCAGTCTACTGTACAGACTGTAGTTGGTGTAAAGCTTCTTCCTGAGATGGTGCCGGACAATAAATCTACATAAAAGTGACAATTTGCACAAGGAACATCTGAACCTAGACTGTTATCACACAGTAAAAAGTAGTGGTCCCAGAACTGTACCCAGGGGACACTCTGGTTCACATTTAGAGACTTTAATGTCAGCCCTTCAACATGCACACATTGTGTTCTGTGCAATAGATAATTTAAAACCACTGTATAGCTTCAACGGAGAGACCCACACTGGAGAGTGTGCTCCTCATCTTTACGTGATCCACGTTATTAAAGCTTTAGCTTGTTTATCCAGAGACGCAGTGATATCATTGATTATCCTTATGGCTGCTGTAGTTGTACTATGTTTTTTGTTTTTTTTCTATAACCAGATTGATTCTTTCAGTTGTTCACTGACAACAGCTTCTTCCTCCACTTGGACTGAACTGACCCTGGGGATGCACTGTAAACATAACTAAGTAAAGTAGTGAGGTTAGTAAAGTTGGATTGTATTAATCCAACTGGGGGAACTCTTCGTCATCACGTGCACATCACACATCCAGAGGCCGGCGCCTTCTACAAAGCACTGACCATTTAACAATGCTGTCACACTGGTGCCCTAGGTGTTTGAATCCAAAGTACACCAATACATAGTAAGGAGAGAGAAAGAGCTTTTTCTCTGATATATATATATATATAGTTATTTATATAGAGAGAGAGAAGACAGACTCTCTCATGTACACACGCAGACCTTTCCATTACAGTGAAGCCATAATACAACATATCAATGCTGTCAGATGAAGCAGTGGATATTGAATGAGTGGTGGATATTATGAGCATGACAGGCAATTCAATTAAGATAGAAAGCATCTCATATTTAATCATTTTATGTTACTTTGATTAACGAAAGTAACATAAAAATAAGCATGAAAGCATATTGAGTAGATGCTGTATATAGGCTACATGTATAGTGAAGAGGAGTATGTGGCTGTGCTTCTTTCTTAATAAGCAAGACCTTGAAGGGACAGATGTGTCACCACCTACTAATCACTGCAGTGAGTCATTATTGGTATTTTTTAAACCTTAGCGAGCTAAATAATCACAATTTCACCAAATGCTCCTGTTAAATCCTGTCAATACTGAGACTGAATTATTACAAACATGTCTGAGTTAGTGTACGGTCAGTAGAGAACTCAACTGAAAGTTTGAATTAGGCATGTCCCCTGTGTTCCATTAGTGTATAGCTCACTCATTATTGGTGTGAATGCTGTAAGCATGTTATTCTACATTCTTTATTATTATTTTTCTCCAGACCACTTTTTTTGCAACCCTACTGCTTCCACATTTTTCAACATACAAACTCCATTCGAACATCAAAACGTGCAGCTCAATTAGGAATCAAGCGCTATTACTTTTCACATTCATAACTTTAAAATTTTAAGAATTATTACCCATAATTCACCAAAGATTTTGCATTGAAACGAATGGAAGAGATGTTCAGAATTTTTACATTTTCAAGCATTTTAAAGTCTTCACTGCTCATTCATACCTTCACCTAGAAACTCCATTCAAACTGTAAAATGTTCCACAACTTCTGTAGATTCTTGCTATTATTTAACTTTTAATATCCCATTTGTACTTTTTTAAATATTTAACCTTGTTCAGAGCTTGGTAAAAGTGCCCTACTCAGACTTTTACATTAGTGTGTATTGCGCTCCTTAGAGTGCGGCCATCACAGTTAGAGGGCGGAGCAGCTTTAAAATCTCATTGAAAAAATATTTTAAACTCGCTCCCATTTCCACAATTGTCACTCTTCATACATAATTTCTTCACAGAAATGTTGGAAATCTTGTGCTGGTCGCAGTCATGTAGCTATGGAATCAGTCGGACTTACACATTTTGAGATAAATGCTTGGAAGCAAGAGCAACTCCATGGTGAGCTCCCATACGTCCCCATGTTAATTTTGTCACCTCTTTTTGGAAGAGTTTCTGGTTTTAGAAACTGCCGCTGAGGCCACATTTGTGACACTACACACCCAAATTTCGCACCATATCTTCATCTAGGAGTCCTTCCTGCTCTCCTAAAGAATGAAAGCGATAGCTGTTACCTTTTTTGTCGTAGAAGGACTTGTTCGGTAGGTGTTTCTCTCTTTGAGTCCATGTAAAACTGTGTAACTGGAAAACATTTTAGCAGTAACATCAAAGCAGTTAAGATCAAAGGTTTCCATGGTAACCGTTGATTGCTGGTACTCAGGTGACATAGATGAAGTATTTAGAGCAAGTTGACACACACACACACACACACACAGTTAAAAGAAGCCATTAGGCCAAAGGGCCTTCTCAATCGTACCACCTTGTTATGGAATGATTTCCCTTTACATCACACAGTCTGTTTCTGTCTGTCTCTCACACACACACACACACACACACACACACACACACACACACACGCACACACACACACACACACACACACACACACACACAAAACCCTTCAAAATAAAAGCCCCATAGAGTGATTGTATCTTAGAAAGAGGCTCACAATGAGGCCAATCATACCTGTTTCTTATGGAATATTGTCCCTGTGGATATCAGATAGTCTTATTATGCCTCCCCCTAACCCATCCCTTCAAAATAAAAGCCCCATAGAGTGATTGTTTCTTAACAGGAAGCTCCCAATTAGACTACTTTTACAAAATAAAAACCCGGAACTCTCATTGTATGTTAACAGGAAACTAGGGATTCACCTAGTTTTTCAAAATAAAAGCCCCAGAAGGTAACTTTCTTAACAGGGACCTCAGAACTAACTATTTATAATCTTCAGCTGCTTTTCATTCAATTACAACATTTATTTACTGATTCATATTCTTCTGATTCTGTATCCTTCTTCATACAGATTAAAGCCATCAACGCAGTGTAGCATCAGCTATTCAAAAACCTTCAAATATTCCACATCTTTTATACACTTTTGGTGTTATTCAACTTTTCAATGAAATTCATACAAATTAAACTCATTAGCACTTTTTCAACTCTTCGTAAATCTTCTCCTTCTTCATACAGATTAAAGCTATCAATGCAGTGTAGTGTCAGCTATTCAAAAACCTTCAAATACTCCACATCTTTCCTAAATTATTGGTATTATTTAACTTTTCAATGATATTCATACAAATTAAATCTATTCCCACTTTTCCATCTATTCCTACCTCTTCACATTCTTCTCACAACATTTAAGCCAGCATTTCAGCGTAGCGTCAGCTATTCAGCATCCAGCATTCACACCGCAATTTCTTCAGAAATTGCTTTTCTAGTTTACCATGTTCTTCTATCCCAACATGGTGGTTTCTATCTTTCTGTGATCAAGGATTAGAGGACGTCTAGTATAGCATGTGAGCATGCAAACATTTGCTAATTAGCACTCAAAACAAAATACTGGAGGGGTTGATGGGAATATCACTGGTTTATGACCAAATACCTGCAGAACTACACACGAGATGAGGAGTTAACCATGAATAGTACATCCAATAGTTGTTAATTGTTTTCAGTCGTGACCAAAGTGGCGGAGCGACCGACTGTCATCGTCATCCCCAGAGCTATGCTATGCTAGCACTAGCATTAAAGGTTTTACAGCTTGGTAAAAGCTGGTTTCTTCTTCATGTCTGTGTGTGTGCATGTCTGTGATTGCAATCATTCATCCAACACACACACACATGCACAGTGTATCTTGTCCGCCACACTGCAGCAAGTTAAGAAATCGGACTTTTCAAAGACGTGATGTAACCATGTGAAACATCCTCTCGTCCAATCAGCTTCTGCAATGAGCACCTCCAGCAAAAAGTGCATGCCATGAGAGGACGGAGAGCCATCTACATCAATTTGATTTGAGAGGAATGAAACAGGACAACACAGAGAAGATTAGAGAAGAGAACTAAAAGAGGAGATGAGAAGGAGACAAGAAAGGCCTGAAAATTACAAATACAGTGCAGGCTGTAACAAAGGCGATGATGAAATAAAGAGTGAAAGAAGGGAGGAGAGAGAGAGGATGTAGAGGAGTCTGAGTAATGAGGAAGGAGGGGTAGAAGTGAGCTGGACGGCGAGATCAGGAGAGGAACAAGAAACAAGAGTCACTTTGTTTAATGCCACTTTCATGCAATTTGGAATCATTCTATTAGCATTATAATAAATTACTGAGAAATATTAATATAAAAATGACTATTAAAACCAATTTGCTGTAAACAAATATTTCCTCACTGCCTTCACCTTTCACAAATAAGGAAATGAGATTACAACTCTTCCACAGTTAATGGAGTGCCAAGTTGTGGCCGCAGTTATGATAAGAAATCTCCAAAATGTGTTTAGAAGTATATGCAGAGAACATATTGTATAAATTCAGTTTGTATAGAGGAGGGACTGATGGGAAAGGAGGAAGCACAGCGGAAGAAAAGGGTAAGAGCACATTAGGCTACTTGATGTACGGACGCTACATCTGCTTCAGGACACTTTGCACTTTGATGACCCCGAAGCGGCAGCAAGTAATAAAATAAATCTTGAAATCATGAAGATGATCTTCAGTATTCTGCACACTGGACTAGCTTTCTCTGGGCAGTGAGCATGACTACTAGGGCCCTATCTCACACCCGGCGCAGAACGGCGCACAGCGCAGCACGACGATCATTGCTAGTTTCAGACCGACGCAGTTGTCATTTTCACGCCCATGTTGTGTACAGAGCAAATGTACTTGCGCCCATCTGTGCGCCCATGGTCTTAAATGAGGTGTGGTCAGAAATATTGTTGGTGCATTGTTATCTTGAGATTGCAGAAAGCGATTGCGCCATTGACCAACGAAAACCTGGTCTAAAGTCTGATGCAGGATGTTCCTGCTATTTAAAGTCCTTGTAAAGCAATAATAAATATGCATTCTGGGTTTGTCACACCACAGAAAAATGTGTTACTAACCACCCAGCCAAATTTGAATGATTAAAAAAATTGCAGAGTATATAAAATTAGCTTTCAAGGGAAAGTGCATTCCCTCAGTAGCAGCGAACAAAGAGGGAAGAGCGGGGGATTCAACTTGGCGGGTAAGGGACGGCCGCTCGGTGTGGGAGGATCCCCTCGTGGGACCTCTCCCCGGCGCTGGCTGGCCCCCGCCGGGCGCATTTCCTCCAAGGCGGTAAGTCGGCTTGGAAAGGTTCGGGGCTAAGGTGGCTCTTCGAGGCCGCGAGCTTTACAGCGCCCCCCCGCCCAGACCTCGCCGCTTCCCGGGGCCGTGGACAAAGTGCTTATCTTAAATAATAATCCAAACTTTAAATATAATAATTTCATTTAGTTTACTTCACAGAAATTTATAAAATGCTGAGATATAGGCCAACTGTATATTTAAAAAAAAGTTATCTTACACCTTTTAAAATCAAGAAGTCCTTGAGGCCCCCCATGAAGCTTTGGTGACCCCTAAAAGGGGTCGGGACCCCCAGGTTGGGAATCAGTGTTGTATATTGTTTGTTTAATCTATATACAAGCTAAAATCATAAAACAACACTTTGTGGTTTTATATGGAGCCCTGTGGTGGAAGTACAGATACAAAAACAATGAAGACGGCAGTCTGGAAAACATCCAAACACTCTTACTGGAAGTTCAAACCCTTTATTAAATCATGGAGGAGCAACACGTTTCTACCCAACAAGTCTTCATCAGGGTGTGAGGTCTAACGAGGACAGGTGTTCTCATCAAGGGGTCATGTGACCTGTGTCACTTAAAACACTAAGAAGACATGACAGTGAAAATATTCAAATGAATGTAAAGATGTAGTGAGAGTGACTCACATATAGTGACTAAAAAACAAGCACAGATAAATCACAGATGAAGATCAATAACTCAGAAAAAGACAAATAATGTGCAAATATAAACTATAACACACATAAAGGCTAGAAAGAGATTAATGTGAAGAAATAAATAAAGGACATAAATACTGAATAAACAATAGTATCAATAAACACAACCTTATGGGGCCCTTCAATGTGAATAAATAGTATTTGTCCAGAAGTGTTTAACATGAACATCACAGTGTAGAATAGTAACACAGTTGTTTAAAGTCAGACATCATTTGAAAAATCACAAAAATACTCCATCACATGAGACATACTAACAGCCTTATGGGGCTCTACAATGTGAAAATACTCATAAAGGAATTCCCTTAATAATACTGGTCAAAAGACAAAGAGACACTGATACAGATACCTGGAGGAAGGTATAACGATGGTAAATGTTGAAGAATGAGCTCTCACAACCTCATATAACAATGTCAAGGTGACCCAGGCAAGACTGAATTTATAATAAGTCAGGGTTCTGATCTTTTTGGTCAAGACATTTCCCAGGGATGTGTCTGGGGGAAGCTAAATGGTTCCCAGGGAAGTGGCGATGGGAAATGTTTAATAAAACCATGCAGGGAAAATTAGACAAGATATGAAACCACGTCCCAAAGATATGAGCGTGAAAAGATAAACAGAGTATTGTGACAGAGTGGCTGTGGGAACCATTAACTCAAACCATGCCAGGAACATTAGGAGTAAGAATACAAAAACATTTTTTGGAAATACCATATGACCTGCTAAAAATGTCAACCTGACCCATATAGCAGGAAAGGGCATGGGATAATGACAAGAGAAGTGATTGATGACACGACCAGAACGTGTCCTGTTTTCGATTGGATTGGCTCAACCTGATTGGTGGAGAGGTGATGTGAGAGAGGTATAAAAGTCAGACGTAGGGGATCTGACTTTGTTGGATCTGTTGTGAACTTGTCATTTTGAGTGCAAGAATAAACGGTTCCCCGCTGGTTGCCGGAGATCCATTCCGCTCTCTCCTCTTCATTTGGCTACAACATAAACAGTGACGGATTAAAACTGCACCCACACAAAATAACGCAGTTTGAAACTGTATAATGTCAACCTTCCAACATAGTATGACAGCACCGTGTTCCTCCTGTAACTTGGATGTAAAAAATAGCACACAAGTGCTCCATCACATATGAACAATTATAAAAAAACAGGGAGAAGTAAATTTCCTCATTGAGGCCCGGAGAAGAAGTGGCCCTGAGGGTGTCGATCCAGAACGTGTACCATTGAAGGAGGTGTCTGAGTCTATCTGAGTCTATCAGAGTCCATCACCACCTCTTACATTATTGGGAATGACCTCATGGCCATGGCTTTCAAAGTGTCTGGGTCAGTGTGGCCTACTCTCTTGTAGTGCTGTGCCATGGGCTAGTTTGTGTTGTGGGTCCTGACGGCGTATAAGTGTTCAGTCTCTCCTGCAGTTTGCTTTTTGTGCGACCGATATAGAAGCAGCCACACGAACAATTCAAGTCTGGAGACCACATATGTTGTGTGCAGTTAACAAAGCTTCAGCATTGAAATGTTCTTTGGCTAAAAACGTCCACAAATGTATTGTCTCTTGATGTTGTTGCAGTGATTGCAGGAGCCACATCTGTATGCGCCCGTGGGTTTAGGGAGGAGGGGGGGTAGGTGACTCGTCACCAGGCTGTCTTTGAGTGTGGCTGCCCTTCTAAAAGAGAAGGCTGGAGGCTCAGAAAACACTGAGGAAAGGGAGGAGTCACTGAGCAAGATGTCCCAGTTTGTTGTAATGATGTGTCTGATGTCAGAGGCCATGTTGCTGTATTGAGAAGGTGCATCCTGTCTACGGATTTCACATCTGTGATACATTCTTTGGCCTGGTGTTCAAAATCATCCTCAGCATCACATGCCTTCCTTAGTCCTTGAAACTGGCCGTATGGTATATGACTTATGAGGCTTTCTGGGTGGAAGCTGTCCGCCTTTAAGATGGTGTTCCTCTCGCTGTTTTTCCTGTAAATCAATGTGTGCAGCTGTCCATGTGGATCAACAGGGATTCCAAGGTCTCTGTGTTTCTGTATTCCAAGCTGAGTTTAACATTGGGGCTAGTGGAGTTGAGGTACTGGTTTAAGTCTGATGAGCTGTTGTTCAGACCCTGAGAAAATGAAAAGGAGTTCATCAATATATCTCCCGTACCACTTGATGTTGTCTGAACGGAATGGTGTGGCTGTACCAAATATAGCCTGGCATAGTTGGGAGCATGAGATGCACCCATAGCTGTGCCCTGGTGTCAGTGTTTCTTGGTGACCAACAGCGGCGTACATTGACTTCCTGACATCTAGTCATCACAGTGATGTTGCCAGGGAACCAGCACAGAGCTGGAGGTGCTCTGTTAAGAAGCATTGGGCGGATGGATAAACGTTGCTCATCAAGAAATAGTCTCATCACATATAGATAGATGGATGGATGGATGGATGGATGGATGGATGGATGGATGGATGGATAGATAGATAGATAGATAGATAGATAGATAGATAGATAGATAGATAGATAGATAGATAGAAACTTTATTGAAGATTTGAAATTTGAAATGTCAAATATGGGATATCATGCGGGATAAGAACTGATGTAGAGCGTTGTTTTTTTTTTTAATAGACTAAAGTGCAGAATAAAGCTGTACATTGTTTGTAGAATACAGTAAAACCTATCTATAATCTAATTCTAAATCTAATCTAATCTATAGAGGTGCAGAGTAGAGCTGTTGGAGGTGTGCAGAATTAAAAAAGTAGCTTGTTAAGTAAAAAGTAGTATTGTTGAATCACTGTGGACTCTGAGCCAAGCTAGATGTTTTCCCCTGCTAATTGATGCTAAGCTAGGCTAATTGCCTCCAGACTTGACTAAAACAGTAATCACAGACAAACAAATATAAAAATGTACTCAGCAACAAAACCTCCCCTTTAGCAGTTCAGCAAATTTGTGCAACTGACAAATAAAACATCAATCTGAAGTCCAGCTATTGATTGAACATTATTATTAATTAAGTCCCTGCTTTGCAGCAGACAATAGGTTTATAATATGAGCATGAACTCAAAACCAAGTAACTCAAATGTAGGATTTCCAGATGCAGTTCTCTGTTCAGTATAATGAAGTCTATCAGAGAGGGAGAACACCGGGGTGGACAAAGTAGGAAGAGACCAAAATGAGAAGGATATGAAAAGAGAGGAGAGCAGTTAATTGAGGGCAGCAGAAGAGGAAAGTTATTCAGCGTGAAGAGAGAGAGAGAGAGAGAAAGAGAGAGAGAGAGAGTTGAGGATTTGGAGAAGAACCACAGGAATGAAAAGTGTGAACCTCCTGTAACACTGCGTTCTGGCTACATCTACCATCTGATGTTCTTAATGAAAGCTTTATTCACAAGTGGTCACAGATTGATTCTTTATTTCTACAGACGAGTAATAATTACACTTCATCTGGTATTAGCTCCTTCCCCACATTAACTTAATATCTTAATATCATTTCTTAGTTCTCCAGGTGGAATCAAGTTGCATCAGGACTCGAGTATTTGCTCATGAATTACAGTGACATTGTATTTAGCAAGCCCAGAATAAAACATCACGTTGACTGAAGGAAAATCTGAAAAAGATGAAACACTAACGCCCCACATGGATAAAGTCTCGTAGAGCCATATTATTGAATCATTTTCAACTAGCGGACATGCCAGTCCTTACCTAAACTCATGCTTCCTGGAACAAGCTGCAACTGTTGACAACCAGTCTTCCATTGACTTTGTATGCAACAATGTATCTTCATATTTCAGTCAGAATACACCTTTCACTGAGTAAAATCAAGTCAAGACGACACAAATCAAATCGAGTGCCACTCATAGCAGTGGGTGTGTGAGTGGTGCAGCTGCACAGGCCTCACAATATAGCCTTTTTTTTTTTAACCCAATATACTGTATTTCAAAGGTGTGTGTCAACAGTCACAACAATAAAGGACCCTAAACAGCCCGTAAAGCTTTTGCTTTACGGGCTGTTTAGGGTCCCAGCGCCCGTTTGAACACGTTTGGATTCCTTTTTGATCCGACTGCACCGTCACAAACAAACAGCTGATTGTAACGTGAAAGTGAAAGTGAACACACTGGACATGAACAGTGGTCTCCTGGATGGAAGCCTTGTGTTTGTTGTTGGTATGGACATAGCTTTGTGTACGTATGTGAGTCAACCGGAAGTCCATTCATTTCTATGATTCCTCCGTGATCTCCGATGTGTTTGCAAAACTCTGCCTATTTTTTTTTTTTTTTTTACCTGTTTCACAGACAAACAAAAGACAGACAGACATCTGTTCTTAAGTCATAAACACAGGGGAGAAAATAAGTTAGATCAGACTAAGAAAATGCATCAACAGAAAAAAACATTCACACTTGCCTTTCAGGGCTTGTTTCTGCGAAAACCACCTCAAGCGAGCGTAAAAACATTTGCGCGCAAAGTTTTATCAAATTTTGCCGTTTCCATACAGCTTTTCTAATGCGATACTTCAAAATGTGCATAAAGATCTGAATGAAAACACATCTAATGTGTTTGGGAAGACACATTCAGGTGAATGTGAGACTTTTAAAGGTACAATTGATGACACTGATAACATTCAGCCACTAGATGTATCATTCTACCCCATTCCACTGCATTCACTTCACAACTAGTGGTTGCCATTCCGTCGCACAAGTTAACCTGCATATTGTATGGTCGAGTGGAGTGAGACTCAGACAGTCATCATGTCAACTAAAGAATCGTTAGTGGTAGAGTAATGAAGTCATTTTGGAACATGTAGCTTTAGGCCTACATTAGGTGTGTGTGTGTGTGTGTGTGTGTGTGTGTGGCACAGCCAATCTAACCTGTGAAAACACATTAGTTCAGGTTGTAGGACTGTGGCTGTTGGTAGTTGTTGGTTTTGTTTAAATATGCAGAATTGTATGGGTTAATGTACTAACATCAGTTGTTACTTGTTGTCATGGTAACTATTCCTATATCCTGCAGCCTGATGGAGACAGCAGAGTCAAACTCAACCATTTATACGTTTCTTTCACACTAAGTGGCAACCTGATCGCTGGCGACTCAGAGATACCTGGTGATACTAACGCTGTTATACTGTTGGCTCTCAAGCCTCATTAGAAGCTGGAACCAAACGTCAGATATCTTCCACAGAGATGAACCAAACATTCATTTTGGAAACGTCAAATTTTTTTAATGATTACTTCAGGATTATTTCAGGAAACGCCGTACTCCTATTAAGCACCTTTCTAAAAGCTCTGTGGATGTATTCTTTTTTTATTTAATTAATTATTTATTACAAGTGATTGATTCCTCTTTGATAAACAGCTTCACTCTGACCATTTCCTAAAGTCAAATAAATGAAGATGTGTCATCTCTGACATCCTTTTTCAGCTCAGTAGAATGTTGCGTCTTCCCCTTGATAGAAACATCTGCTGTGACTCACTGTTAGAATAAGAAACCTTTTGTCCACTACTGAGAGTGTGTCTGCATTGAACCTCTGGCATCGGCGGCATTGTTCACCTTCCTCCACTCACCTCTGCTCTGCTCCTCTCCTCACAAGTTATAGGACCCATTAAGATGCACACACTCCCCTGTCCCTCACAAACACACTGTAAACCCAGGAAGGGTATATGTGCCATTAAATTGTATGGGCCAGTGCCTTGATCCAAGGACAAGCCTGCTGGCCTTTTTACAGCTCAATATGTACCAGCCACTCAAGTATGAGGGTGTATCATTGCTGCCATCTTTGCAATCTTCCAGTACGTTGATATAAACTGGGTCACGAGGAGTGCAAGGTACAGCCAAGGTTGTTATCATCTGACGGTGTGACATGCTCGACATTTGAGCGAAAATGTGACAGAGCAGAGATTACTGCCCAAAACAGGTGCATTAAGGGGAAATGTGCTCCGTTCTCAAAGAAACTGAAATGGATCAATGTTTTCTACACGACTAATAATTATCTATGAGCAACATCAGGTATTTGTCAAGCACTGCCTATCTGCCTTGCTAATTAAGGTCCAGACACATCGGTTCATCACTGCTCTACAGATACAGCTAGCCAACCTTACATGCATGCATACATGAGAGAAAGCTTGAGAGTCCACTTAGGGTGGGTGTGAGGGGTGGTGGATGGCACATTAATCTAATCACCAGCTTCCACTCCAGTCTATTTGTCTTGGGTCCCAGCCTGCTAGCTTCCAGCCTGCTAGCCTACAGCCTCCACTCCGTTCGGCTAGCCTCCTGTCTGCTCCTGACCCTGAGCTAGCTTGCGTCCTGTCTGCTCCTGACTCTGTGGACTTTGAGCATTCCCCTTTTCTGGGGATCTCGTCTGGCGATATCCCTGAGATATCTAGGGGTCGGAGCCCTTGGAAGAAAGCATGGGTCACGGAAATGCCGGTCCCCCAAGCTGCCCAGTGCCTCAGAGAGGGCATTCAACAACGCAACGCTGTTTCAACAGCGCAATAAAGAGACTAGTGAAAAGGTAGCACCTATTTGTGAGCAGGCTTTGGGATGATATGAGTGTGTAGCGAACAATATGGAGAGAAAATGAAGTGTTGTAATATGAAATCTTTTTGAGTAGTCGGGATGTGTGTGCATGACAAAAGTGGGAGTGTTTGTGTGTTTTTCTACAGTATATGTAATTACCCATCAGAAAAAGGTAATTCTCATCCTTTGTCCACCCTCGACTTTCCGGCTGCTGGTGTTCTATAGCTGTTATTATTCAGCTTCCTCTTCAAATATGCAATTATCATTAACCTCCATTTTCTGTGAGCCAACAGGAAGGTCAACTCTTCTCTCAGAGGGCTCAGAGGTCTTCCAGTTGTTGAATAACAATGAAAACATCTCAATTGGGTGCTATTATTCTAATAGCTTCTTTGCCAGTGTTTTCCGTGTGTCACACAGGGTTTAAAACAGTATCAGAAAGTTCATTCAACTGGAGTCAAGTATTTAAATGAAGTTCACAAGGAGAAACACACTTGAGCGCAATTCTCCTCATTAAGCACCTCGTGTCAAACATTATTTATTACTTTATTTAACACTTGTTAGAAATGTAATGAAGTCCTGAGGGAGGAGCTCACTTGAATACAATTGTATTCATTGTAATTACTCCAGGCTGTTTTCATGGGGAACATTAGCATGAAGAGTGTGGGGAATGTAGCATGAAGACAATACAGTAGAAGTGGAGTAATGCAAGGTGGTTATTTTATGCTTCAGTATTGATCACAAGAATTGCACAGCTGCAGCCATGCAATGATCATACCTCACCAAACCATGCCTATAATTGTAAGACACAATAACCAGTTTGGAAGTTAACTTGCATGATGAGGAGAGAATGAAATAAAACAAAAGTAGACTTAGAATTGGCAATGACTCTGAAGTTTTTCATTGGTAATTTATAATCAATGAGGTAGGAGAGCATGGCCACTTTGTGCAGTATATCCAGTTGAGCCTAAGGTGTTATGTTTTGTCAGTTCTAGTAACCAGGCTTTATGGTAGTTTAGCACTTCCTCTTGTCACTGAAGGTGAAGGTGTCTGGACCAAACAGTGACTGAGGAAACAAGGAGTGTCTGTGAATAATTGATACAATCCTCACTGGATCACATGACCAACAGAGGCTTAAAAAAAAACTTGTGTGGTTCAATACTGTTTATGTTAACCAAATATCATAATCATGGTTTGCCAATGCTGTCAGTCGTGCTTGATGTTTGCTCTGTGTGTTTTTTATTTCAAAACATCATTCATAGATTATTGTTTTGGCTCGGGGGGGGGCAACAAGCTGTAAACAACACTGACATACACTATCACCACCTTTTAAGTTGATTTGGTGAAGTTAACAGTTACTTATCCAAACATCCAGCAGTTACTAAGCAACAAGAGCATACATCTGGACTTTCTGGCCACATGATGAATGTAAGTCCATTTTACACTTTTAGCTCTGTTTTGGTCTCCACCAAACCTGAGGGGAAAAAATGGTTCTTTAGCTGCTAAAAGTGCCACTAAGGGTGTTTTCACACCTGTAGTTTGGTTCATTTGGTGGTTCATGTTCACATTGAATTTTTACAAACAAACCAGAGGAATAAACATGAAGTCGGGTAACTCGTTGGTTGGACAGTTTTGGGGACTGTCTGCCTGCAGGTCAACGTCATCTCATCCCTTCTCATCATAGTTTGCGGTTGTGGTTAACATTGTGACATGGTGGCGGTTTAGGCAACAAAACTACTTAGGTAGGGTTAGAAAAAAATATCGTGGTTTGGGTTACAATAAGTATGCTTGTTATGTAGCATAAGCTACGGATGTAACGTCATGTGACTCACTGACGTAAAAATCACTCAACGTTTGGTTTCACACGGTTCATGAACGCCGACCCCTGAGTTAAAGTCCTGTGTTTGTTTGACCCATCCACCAGCCCTCCCTCCCACCCTTAGAGGACTTCCCGCTCTTTATCAGTCAGTTGGTCTGAGCGTCTAATAATGATGCAGATGGGTTAACATGGAGTTAGTTGAAAGGCCGGTGCGGCTCATCCAGCGTTGGTTTTTGAGGAGTGCAACCACGCTGTGCAGGTCAGGCTTCTTCTAATGTGTATAACCGTGTTCTCTGGGGTCACAAAGAAATAACAGATTAAGAACATTATTAGACTGCAAACATGTTATGATAAAAGGAGGTGTCATGTACAGCTATAATATACAAGGATTACTGTACGTCAAACATCAGCGACGTGCCTTTTGTTGTTTCTGGGTGACCCACAGACCTCCTTATCAATAGTTGTTAGTATTTGCTACCTACAGTAGAAAAAAATGACATGAATAAAGAAAACTGTTGTTGATCAGAACTTCTCTGGTGTTTAATTTAGTTTTGATCTTTTGTTTCTTTCACTGAGATTCTCTATTGTTCTGTTTACCCGCTGCACAACTCTGAGATGTGCTTTTCTTCTCAACTTTAAACGACTACTTTATAGGTTGGAATACATTAAGCATTATTTCTGAGTACACACACACACTCACAAGTGTGTCAAAACATTTTTGTGTAGTACATATTGCTAGAATTTCAATTATTTTATTCTTATTTTATTCTAACGTTTTCATTACTCTAAAACTAAAACATTAACTTATTGTTATTTTTTACTACCTATTTGCACCGACGAACCAAAGCAAAATTCCTCATGTATACCTGATACACCTGGCAGTAAATAAAGATTCTGAATCTGATTTACTTCTTGCCTTTGTGTGAAATCATACCAGTCTAGCCTTACACTCACTACTGTATGGAACCATAGCTAAACTGCCACAACTGGATTAAACATTGTTCTTAATGACACTGACACAAAGAGGCGATGGATCACGCTGAATCCAGCAGTGACTGAGTCCTGGCTGGAAAACAATAGGTCCTGTATTCTCCTGTGGACCGCAGGGTGTCTGGTGCAGGCCAAGAGCCAGCACAACACTCTGAATAATTGAAAGCTGTTCCAAGCCAAGTTAAGTCAACCAAAGCTTTCTTTGTGTCTCTTCAGTGTGTTTGATTGTGGGTGTTGATGCTTTTCAGAAGGCCGTCTCTGGTTCTCCTATATGGGGACTCTGTGACTTCCCTCTGAGTCCCTGTCAGTCCCTGTCAGTCCCACGTCTCTCTGACAAACAAGCAGTTTGATCTCTGCCGTACACTCAAGTGAGTTTAATCTGCATTCTCTCTCTCTCTTTCTCTCTCTCTCTCTCTCTCTCTCTCTCTCTCTGTCTCTCTCTCTCTCTCTCTCTCTCTCTCTCATGTGTCTTGATGCTCTCTCATGTTTACCCTCCACCTGTCAGTTGACAATGACAATTTGGTCTCCTGAACATTTAGTCTGTCTGCTTCTGCAAAAACTTGCGACCTGTAGTGGAGCTCTAAGTTAACCTGGAAAATGTGGTGTGTGTGTGTGTGTGTGCGTGCGCGCGTGCATGCGTGCGTGCGTTCGTGCGTGCGTGCATGCGTGCGTGCGTGCAGGCGTGTGTGCGTGCGTGCAGGCGTGTGTGTGCGTGCAGGCACATGTTTAACCAAGGTCCACCGGCACAACTAGAGAGCTGTGGGGAGACTAGACAGCTTGCCAAGCCGTGTCTTCCCTGGTTCCTCTGTATGCCTGAATGTCACCACACAGTGCACAATGACACAGGTGGCACATTTTGCACTCAGAAGTCTTGGTTATCTTTTAAACAATGATTCCTTGATTTCAGACAGAGGTACACTAAAGCAGGCTTCTCGGAGGCTCTGTGGCAATCTAGAGGCCAACCATAACCATGTTTTCTTGAGCTGCACTCAACTAAACCCTTTCTGGATAATGTAAATGTAACTATAAATGACATTACGGGATATGCTATTCAAAACAATTGTGCAGTGATGTACTAAGGGATCATTGAGGAGGTTGTACATAGAACAGATAGATATCTGGCAAAAATTCTGCTTATAGCCAGCAAAAAAACTAAACAAGAAATTGGTATAAAGCGGAACCTCCAGGGAAAGATCACTGGTTTGAGATTGTCCGTGATATCTTTTCAATGAAAAAACTGACGTACAAACTAAAACTTAAAAGCAATATCTTCGAACTGGGAAAAATGGATCATTCACACGAAACATGATGCATGTGTTGTTGGAGAATATATACATGTTTAACTGCCCCTGGCAACTATTTTTGCTAAATTGTATTGTTCGCTGAATTTGTTTAGTGTTGTATTGCTTGTTGAATTTTGTATGGATGTTCATGATATTTTGCCCAGAGCTGGAAATGCAAAATAAATATCAAAGTTTAAAAAACAAAACAAAAAGTTGTCCTCTTGTTTCTAGCTGACAGACGTTGATAATGCTGCAGCAGACTTTAACGTTAGCCCACACCCAGGACCAGCCTTCGTGCGGTGGGGAAGTACTACACAGTGGAGGTGCTAGTCATGAACAGAGCTTTTTTTTCAACATAACCTATAGCTTCACAAACTCCTGGCGTTGGAAGTAATGAGCTACGTTACTGCTGGAGGTAGAGAGCTAGTGAGCCGGACATGGAAATGACTGAGGCTGAAGTTAGAGGAGATACCAACAAGGACCAGGGCATTTGGAATGTTATCGAGGTTCTTGAGATTTATTTATATTTGTTTTATTATTATTTTAATAACTTAAAAGCAACTCATTGGCCAAAGTCTAATCACAGACGACCGGCTGACTGACAATGTAGGAATTAGCCAGAAGTTTTAAAATCACCAGAAGAAAAGCAGCGTGATCCACATCATTCTGTTCAGTCACAAGAAAACAGAAAAAACATCTCTGGAGAATAGTCTCAAACTGTGGCATTCAGTCCAAATGGATGCTGGAATGTTGGTTGCTATGGAAACCAAATGATCACTGACTTCATAGCTGACCCTGTCCTCAGCCAAACTAAATGTTTCAGATTCACAAAACAGTGTTTTTGTCTGTGAAATAGATAGATTGTCCATATTATCCCAGAGGACACAGCGACACGTCCCAGCCCATACATGCACTAACTAACACAACTACTCATATAAACCTCGTATAACACTCAGATAACACTCATATAACATTAGCTGATTGATGATCAGAGGTTATCTGAAGTTATAAAGAGCACGTTAACTGATATGATTTCTATTACATTCAGGGCTGTTTCCCCACACTTAATAGCATAACCTAACATAACATAACATAACATAACATAACATAATGTAACGTAACATAAAATCATTAACATAAAATAACATAACATAACATTTAAATAACATCATTAACAAAACATCACATAACATCATTAACATAACATAACATCATTAACATCATTAACATCATTAACATAACATAACATCATTAACATAACGTAACATAACATCATTAACATAGCATAACATAACATAACATCATTAACATAACAAAACAAAACATCATTAACATCATTAATATAACATAACATAACATAATTAACATAAATTAACATTACATCATTAACATTACATAACATAACATCATTAACATAACATAGCATAAAATCATTAACATAACATAACATAACATAAATAACATAACATAACATAACAGCATTAACGTCATTATCATATCATAACATAACATCATTAACATAACATAACATAACATAACATAACATAACATAACAACTTTTAACATATCATAACATAACATCTTTAATATATTTTAACATAATATAACATAATATAACATCATTAACATAACATAACATACCATCATTAATATAACATAGCATAACATCATTAACATCATTAACATAACATAACATAGCATAACATAACATATCATAACATCATTAACATCATTAGCATAGCATAACATAACATAACATCATTAACATAACATAACATAACAACATTAACATAACATAACATAACATAACATAACATATCTTTTAACATAACATAACATAACATCATTAACATAAATTAACATAATATAACATAATATAACATCATTAACACAACATAACATCATTAATATAACATAGTATAACATCATTAACATCATTAGCATAGCATAACATCATTAACATAACATAACATCAGTAACATAACATAACATAACAACATTAACATAACATGACATAACATCAGTAACATAACATAACATAATAACATTAACATAACCTAACATTATTAACTTAGCATAACATAACATAACATCATTAACATAACATAACATAACTTTTAACATAACATAACATAACATCATTAACATAAATTAACATAATATAACATCATTAACACAACATAACATAACATCATTAATATAACATAGTATAACATCATTAACATCATTAGCATAACATAACATCAGTAACATAACATAACATAACAACATTAACATAACATGACATAACATCAGTAACATAACATAACATAACATAACAACATTAACATAACCTAACATTATTAACTTAACATAACATAACATAACAAAACATAACATCATTAACATAGCATAACGTCATTAACATGACATAGCATAACATAACACAACACAACACAACACAACACAACACAACACAACACAACACAACACAACATAACATAACATAACATTATATGTTTCATTGTGACAGTTAATATTAATTATGAGCCAAAATAACTCCCGTTGTTATCCTAAACATTTATCTTTACTATGTAGGCTTACACTGACGTGATAATTGCCCCCTCGTACTGCCTTCTGGTGTTATTGCTAGTCAGTCAGGCAGAGGTGCATCTTTACTGGGAGATCAGTCTAGATAGATTTTGACACTATAGTGCTTCAGTTGATTTACTGTTTCATTACTGCTAGCAGAGACTTTATCCACAGGGTAAACTTCTATATGTGTGCATTTTAAAGCATACACGTGTGCACCGTATGTCGATAAACACGAGTACATGAATGCAGTTACCAGAATTAATTTGTGTATATCTATTAATGTGTGTGCGTGTGTGTGTGTGTGTGTGTGTGTTCCTGCAGGTGGAAGTGTACAGACATGCAAATATGAACATCTGTGCTCCTCCACAGCTAGTGTGTGTGCAGATGTGCACTTGGACACATGCTGTACGTGTTCATGCGTGTTGGAGTGTGTGTTCAGATGTCTGTGCTTGTCACTCCTAATGAGATTCTCCAGGTTGGGAAACATCTGAGATCCTTCTGGAGGATGTTTGGATCACACAGAATAGAAATATGAAAATGTCAAACTGTGTCACACTGTTCTGTGTGAACACCTACTCACAGGTAGCAATCACAGCGCAGCCTTTGAAAATGACACGAGCTCCAGGATGTAGCTGGCAAGCAGTTGTTGCTATGCTACCATACAACAAGCATGACGAAGTTAAGCTTCAGATGTCTCAGGCTGTAACCTTGTGATGTGTTTCTTACATGCTGAGAAATTGGAAAACAGTGAAGGTGGAAAGTATTGTCAGTTTAGGGCCACAAACCAGCTGCAGACTAGTTTAGAACACAGAGCTGAAGGGGAGGACATGTCTGCTACATGGCGTCCATCTTCTTATTAAAAGGCCATCGTTGTAGAATCGTTTTTTCTCAGTTGACTCACCTGGAAAAATGTTTATTGAATAAATAACTATTTACATAAGTGAAATATAACAAGGTGATCTAAAGGTTTCAAGCCACCAGTAAATAGAAATATAACTTTGAACTGGTAAAACAAAGAGAAATATGTCATACTGGAAAAGAAGTGGTTGAAGTGGACGCGTTATCCTAACCTGACCCGCCAGATGGTTTGTTCCACAGAACCATCTGGCGGGTCAGGTTAGGATAACGCGTCCACTTCAGCACCACAGACAGCGCCGCAGATTCATCACCACACAGCCCAGTTAGGCTGCAGATGTTTCACATCAGTTTGTTCTACAGAACCATCTGAGAGGCCGTCATTGGAAATTGTTTGGAAAAGGGCAGGCTCTTTCAATAAATACTTGGCAGGTGATTGGATGAACCATCTGTCAATCAAACTCTTGCCATAGCCAGATGGGAGAAGAGTGTAAACATGTTTTCCATCTAAAAAAGCCTTCAGTGTCGTTCTTTGCTCTTCATTCAATGAAGAAATCCTCTGCAGTTCTGATAGAAGTGATGCTACTGCAGCAGCTACGCTAACCTCTTCAGGAGCCGCCATTGTTGTCTAGAAGGAACAGTCACCTCTCTGTGTCCTCTCACACAGCTAAGCCACAGCACTAGTGGCAGTAGCTCCTACCTGCACTAACTCCTAGCTTCAGTAGCTCCTAGCTGCAGTAGCTCCAAGCTGCAGTAGCCCCTAGCTGCAGTAGCCCCTAGCTGCAGTAGCTCCTACCTGTACTAACTCCTAGCTGCAGTAGCCCCTAGCTGCAGTAGCTCCTAGCTGCAGTAGCCCCTAGCTGCAGTAGCCACTAGCTGCAGTAGCCCCTAGCTGCAGTAGCTACTAGCTGCAGTAGCTACTAGCTGCAGTAGCTCCTACCTGTACTAACTCCTAGCTGCAGTAGCCCCTAGCTGCAGTAGCTACTAGCTGCAGTAGCCCCTAGCTGCAGTAGCTCCTAGCTGCATTAGCTACTAGCTGCATTAGCTACTAGCTGCAGTAGCTCCTCACAGGATGCTGATTGGTCTTTTACTTAGAGTGTGGGTCAATCTTGGCTCTACTAGACATTTCGTGCTTTCTGCCTCCTAGCTGCGTGCACATATCTGTGATGACGTTGCACAGAAACTGTGTGGTAATACTACGTCACTGCTCCGACTGTTGAATAACACCGTCAGTGGGTTTACATTGGAGTTAGTTGAAAACCCGGTTTGTCACATACTGTTGCTAAAGTGGCGCTGACCAATCGGCAGCATTTGATGAGATGGGAATGAGAACGGGTTGACAAAGGTGTGGTGGAGACCTTCTTCAGGATCCCAAAGATAAACTGGAAAATATAACCAAGACCAGCAGGGCTGAGAGGCAGTGAGTATTTTTGTCACCCAACAATATTGTAAGCTGTTTTGTGGAGCTGCCTGTTAACGAAATGCTGAGAGCTTTTATTGTGAAAGGTAAAAATGGAAGAAGTGAAGCTGTAATGCACTGCCGTTGGCAATGTGGAAATAATAAAGACTTGTTGCCGTCTTGGTTCACACTGGTCCAGACTACAGAGCCTCTGTGTTTTTATTTTCTTACCTGCATAAGTATAGGCGCTGCACTCAGTTTTGGCTGGGCATCAGTAGGTTGCATGCAATGCATTCTGGTACATGTAGTCACTGCTGGCATGGCTCCGCTAACAGGAGAACTCAGCGGTCTGGGTCAATATTTACCTTGCACGGCAACTGGATTCTCGCGATATCACAAAATCACTCGAGAACTCGCAGGCTTACATATTACATGAAAATCCATCTTGTTACTTGGAGCCATCAGGCTCCAAGTAATGTGTTAGTGTCCAATCGCCAGACAACGGACCAAGCACCATCCTGTGAGGAGCTAATGCAGCTAGGAGCTACTGAAGTTAGGAGCTAGTGCAGCTAGGGGCTACTGCAGCTAGGAGCTACTGCAGCTAGGGGCTACTGCAGCTAGGAGCTACTGCAGCTAAGGGCTACTGCAGCTCGGGGCTACTGCAGCTAGGAGCTACTGCAGCTAGGGGCTACTGCAGCTCGGGGCTACTGCAGCTAGGAGCTACTGCAGCTAGGCTTAGCTGTGTGGGACGACACAGAGAGGCGACTGTTCCTTCTAAACAACAATGGCGGCTCCTGAAGAGGTTAGCGTAGCTGCTGCAGTAGCATCACTTTTATCAGAACTGCAGAGGATTTCTTCATTGAATGAAGAGCAAAGAACGACACTGAAGGCTTTTCTACATGGAAAACATGTTTACACTCTTCTCCCGTCTGGCTACGGCAAGAGTTTGATTGACAGATGGTTCGTCCAATCACCTGCCAAATCTTTATTGAAAGAGCCTGCCCTTTTTTCAAACAATTTCAAATGACGGCCTCTCAGATGGTTCTGTAGAACAAACCATCTGGCGCGTCAGATTAGGACAATATAGCAGCACTGAATAATTTATTCCGTCAATGGACTACATTTAGCATCAACACTGATTGGACATCCGCATAAAAGGTGGCTATTTCTTCCCTTTAAGTGGTCAGAGATGGTGGTCTAAGGAATTTTAAATGAGAGGAGCATCAACAGTGTTGGAAAGTGACAAAAAGGCTGAAAATCTTGGAGCACTTAAGTCGGTGCGGGGGCAGAGGGGTTGTTTAGTTGAATATGCTAGTCTGTCTGACTCATTGATCCTGATTATCTGACCGAGGTTTGTGCCAGTTAGAATGACTCTGGATCTGAAACATCAGCAGCCTAACTGGGCTGTGTGGTGATGAACCTGCGGCGCTGTCCGTGGTGCTGAAGTAGCAGACACATTTGTGATTGTGACTTTTTCTCTGAGTCCCTTCTGTGAGTTCCGTATTGGATCTCTAATATTCTCTAGCTGGGGGAGCAGGTGGGGGAGGGGGTTCTTTGTGGTAGTCTCAGGTAAATATAACAACCGGACTGTTAAAAATGAACAAATCACCTACTTCTTAAGTGGGAAGAAACAGGTTAGAAAGATGTACAGGGTAGAAGATGAAGAGGGAAACATACGGTTCAAATATGCCTTACTGGACCTGACAGAAGCAACACTCTAGTATTTAAAGGAGCTACTAAAGAATGCATTTTAAAGCCACTATTGGTAGAGTTTATATGTGATCAAAGCTGCACTAATCAATATTTTTATATTTACAATGGATCAAATGATATAGTTGGGCGGTTAAGCATACTGTAACAACTTTGTATTTTGCAATAAAAGCAACAAATTTAGCACAGATGTAGGTTTATATGTTATGAAAAGATATAAATATCAGGGCGCCGCCAATTTGGCCCCTAGGCCAATAGGCGCTAAATATTCCAAAATGTTGCAGAAAACTGATTTTATGACTCTTGATGATTTCCAAGGTGTGTTCAAGCTGATGAGATCAGATGTCAAAAGATCACAGACATGTTTTTATTACCCTCATAATTTTTTCTATTTTCATTAGCAGTAAATTTGACAGAGATATTGCTGAAAACATTTCAGGATTGCCGGTAACCTCTAATCACAGGTCACATGAGAACTGTTTAGTTTGGTTAGGCATTTCAGGTTCATACGACAGTGTTTTATTTTTGCAATTGCCTTCGAATCTGAGCAAAGGAGCTGATATTTGTCTGATCTCTAACCTGTGACCAAGCTGACTCAATTGAACTTATAAGGAAACTAAGATCAGTCTCCTGTCGGAGTAGCTCACAGGGTCAATGAGACGCACAAGCAAATCCACTGTATTTTTTTGATATGCAAAAGCACTTATTTTTAAAAGACATGCATATACTGTAGTTGTATAACAGAAACGGTGTCCGGGTTACAGCATGATACAAAAACTGGCATATTCACTGTAGTGTGTCCATCAGTTCATCACATGTGTCTGCCTAAATGTGTCTCTGTCATGTCTGGCTGTTTTTATCTGTTTGAGTATCATTGTATCTTTGTAAGGTGTTCTTGGGTGTTTGGAAAGCGCCACCGATATAAAATGTATTATTATTATTATTATTATTATTAACCGAGGAGGCGGGTTGCTGGGGGCAAAGTTTGACCAAAAGTAATCCAATTAAAAAAAACAATAACTAATAACAAAACTCACCATACTCCAGCACATTGTTTACACTTTAGGATCCATACATTTGAATGTTTTGGACATGACTAAAGTGTGCACATTGTTGGTTTGCTTGTCCTCAGTGAGTGTCATGAATTGTATTTGGTCACTCTTTATAGTGAGATCTGTCTGGAAAAAGAATGAAATCTTGTTTCACAACCAGTACATACTGTACCTCTAAAAAGTGCCATTACCGGCAGGGTATAACCACACATCACAATCACTTAATCAAATAAAGAGGCCAGAAGGGAGGAGCTTGAAACAGGGCTAGAGTGCACAGTTTTAAAATATTTGATATGAACTGAAAGTTTGAATTGGTCCCATATTGTAGAAAGTGAGATTTCCATATGTTGTTTTATTATCAAGCAGGTCTAGCTGCTTTATAAATACCGTGAAAGTATCAAAATGATCAATGGACACAGCCCGTATTCAGTGACTGTGCCTTTAAATGAGCCGTCAGGACTTCTGTAAAGTTGTGATGTCATAACGATACAGTCACTGGTAGAAGTGCCGCTAAACCAAGCCCCCAGGAAGCTGCCAGGAAGCGCTTGGCTTTGAAGCAAATTTTCATCGTGGATAAAAGGAGCATTTCAGACAAAGGGTGAATACAGGTATATAAGGTATGAAAAAGAATGTAGCATTGTCAGAGAAAACATAGGCTGGTTCCCCTGAACGTTTAACCAGCACAACAGGTCCAGACAGCAAGCTCTTTGTGACTGAGGGGGTAGATGGACCGGTACCGCGGTAACATTTCAGTTCAGCTCTCGATGAAACACCAGCACACAGAGAGCAGAGGACAGAAGCAGCGTGCCCATAAAGGACAACAAAACAGTTTTTCCTGCTCAGTTGGCTCAGACGCTGTGAAAAAACACTTCTAATGGCAGGAAAAACCCGGATGTTTATTAATTGTATCCACATTTTGGCAAATTCCAAGATATTCTGCATTTTACAGTTGATTCCATTTTTATTATCAAATTCAAATCACAGCGACTACAGAACTCCTTATTTACATGTCAGTAGAGTCCACTTTGTTCACGTTTGTTTACGTGCTAAAAGTGTGATTTAGGGTGTTTTCACACCTGTAGTTGGATTCATTTGGTCCGGACCAAGTGAAAAAAAAATTATACATCGTTGTAGTTCTGGTCCGGTTCCTCTTCACACTGATGTTTTACAAACTAACCAGAGAAGTAAACAGGAAGTTATAGAGACTGACAGGTAACCCTCTGATTGACATCCTGCATCATCAGGACCCACGAGGAGAAAGGAACATTTTGGTGACTGACAGAAGTGTTCATGACGCGTCACCCTTCCTCTTTCCTTCTGCCTGCAGAGAGAGGGACAGAGAGAGAGCGAGGGGTGGAGGGAGGGGGGACACCTGTAGATTCAGCATTTTTTTCACATTAAACTCTGTGATATTCCAGTTGAGTTGGACCAAAGCACACTTGGTGATTGTTGGAAAGAGTAACGACGACGGTTTAGGTGAGTTTTATTTTGTTTCTGTCCAGTTTGACTGAAGTGTTTTACGATGCTCCGCTACGTACAGCTGATCTCAACATAAACTAAAATACAAGTGATGATGGCACAAGCTGCACAGAGAGGGGGGGGCATCGTACTCGGGCACCTTGGCGGAGGTCTGCGCTCTCCGAGTGCCATTCTAGTTATAGATGCAACAATTGAGTAGCTACAGGAAATACTAGAAATGTATTTTAAAGTCACTACATTCAAATGTTCTGTAATTATAGCATGTCCCAACTGATTGGGATAGCATTAGTTTTTGTTTGTAGAAACAGTCCCTGTGAATATGTGTGCAGGTTACTTACAGGTTACAGGTATTTGTGAGGGAGGTTTGGGAATCATGCAGTGCTGTCTGCCAAAGTTATCACACACAGTCTGAAATATCTGTATCGACAGTAATAATGGCCCATGAGGAAAATGAAACAAACAAGAGAACCTGCTCTGCTTCATCTATTGTTCATATACGTGAAATTAGACCACATAGAGAGATTTCAGTTGATTACGCCGGAGTGTTTAGTAACGATACACCTTCCTCATCAGCTTGAATCAGCGAGTGAAGCAGCAACAACAGAAAACGTGCCGTCCTCACTTTCTCTGACCCCGTTCATCCCTGGACTCAACTCCCTCTGGTGATTACAGAGGACAATTCTGTAGAAACCCTCAAATCCCAAATCAAAACCTATTTATTCTCATTGTCACATTGCTGACACCAGCACTGTCTGGCACGACAGCAGAACAGTCTCCTCTGCTCTCTGAGCTGAGACAGCAGGAAGCCAGTCACTTCATCCTGAGCATCCACACCGTCTGTATGAGCGGAGCCGTGTCTCTGTGTGTCTGCTCCCACTCCTGAGTGCTGTTAAGCATGGCTGCGTGTGTGTGTGTGTGTGTGTGTGTGTGTGCTCAGTGATTCTCTCTGTGACAATAAGCTGAACTATTGTCTCTACCTGCCAGTGGATACAAGTTCTACTATGTCTCTTATAGTTCTACTGTTGACATGTGTGCAGTGTTATCTACTGTGTGTTGTTCCAATAGAGTCACATGAGGCTGGACTGTGTCCAACATTAAACTAGAGAGCATGCTGTGTATACTGATTTAAACTGTTGGGGATACAAGTAGGAGCTGATCTTGTTATTATAAAATATTAAAGATAAGTATTCATATAAATAAAAAATAATATTCATAAACTATCAATCTATTAATAATAGCAGGGCACCAAATTATGTAGGTACATAAGATTGAAAAGGCATTAAAATGTCTATCAAAAGTCATTAATAATTATCAAAATAATTATTAGTTGTATTGAATAATATGATTTGAGTTGATGATAATGAAGAGCAAGCCGGTCATTGTTGTGAAAGAATCCCCGACAGGGCGATGCTGCACCCCGACGCCATAAACTGTTCATCTTGAGTTCAATTAATACAAGCAATTAAAAGCTGAAGAATTTCATAAAATAAAATATGTTACTGCAACTATGCCTCCTACAAATTACATTCATATGCACCTAATTTGTATAACCAAATATGTATTGTAGGAAGCATAATGCTGTCTGGTTGACATCGTCTGTAACCTACTGAATACTAAATATATCTGCAACACTTTAGTATTTGTTTTCTGTACAGCTGCTGACAACTAAAGCATGGTTCTTATGGTTATGTTTAAACAGCTCTTGTGTGGAGGGGGTTTTGTCACCTCCATTAGCTTAAACCTATGGCCTTTATGACTGCATGAATGAGCCTAGTGGCTGGTAAACTTCTCCTTACTCATAGCTCTCCACTGCATCTCTCCTGCCTGCACGTTTTTCAGCCCAACATTGTTGAAACAGAGCAGCTAATATTGGTAGAAAGAGCAACGAGTTAGCGGACTGTGTGTAAAGCCTTTGGTGAAACACAGAAGTGAGGAGAGGAGAGAAACTTGTAACCTCTCTTCTTTCTACCTCCACACCCCCTCTTTTCTTGTAGCCTTCAGCCTCAACTGACCTGAACTGATCACTTGAGGGAATTTATCAGACTTCTCCCATCACCCTCTGCAGCTGGGCCTTTATACAGCTGATGTAGTAGAGCTCTCCAACACCTGGAAACACACTTTGATGAGTAAAGTTCTTCATAATTGTTTTAGTAGCCAAACAACTTGTGGGATGCAGGACACAGATGCCAGTCTCTGCTGTCAAAAGCTCTGTGCTTTGTTCTGTTGGAACTCATTATTCAAGATGTAGAGACAATGAACTCAGTTTGTACATGTTTCTACAGTAACCCGTGACCCATTCACACTTACCTGTGGAATCCATCCCGGACAGAACCAAAGGGCTCCCCTCTGTCTCCCTCTCTCTATTCTCAGTCTCTGCTGCTCTCCTCACCAAAGCTCTGAATTATGTCCTGTTACCAACAGACAAAGACAACTTAGAACTTCCTCTAAGGAAGAAGGCATGCCTGCCTTTTGAACATTCTTGTTAGCTCAGTTTGCACTGCTAACCCAGATCAAACAAGTTCAGCGCCAGGGACTACAACAAATCTGCCAGCTAGCTTTACAAGCAACAGGAATCAGTAAGGGATAATTTACAGTACACATGCTTCCTACAAAACATATTGATTATGCAAATTAGGTGTATATGAATTAGGGCTGTCACAACATCATTATTTCTCAATACGATTATCATGACAAAAAATATCACGATAACGATATTATCGCGATATCATTAAAAAAATTACACAATCACTTAAAATACATCTTTAACTTTATTTGGTCCAACGTTTTTTTGTTTTCTTTCCAAAACAACAGATAATGTATTTTACATGTCAGTGATTGTGTCTGAACTGAATAAACTAATAGAATAGAATAAACAGGCTGAGCTGACCTGCTCCTTTTTCTTCTCCTGATGATTTCTCATGTTTCTTGGATGCTGCTGCCTGACCACAAGAGAAGAACCAGTTGTCACTGTCTTGTTGAACAGACCTCAATTAAGTTAGCCAACTTTACTTAGCACATAAGTTAGCTAGCTAGCTAACATAGTCATTCACTATCACGGTTGAAGCCGTTCATTGCCGGCCAGCCGGGACCCGCCGGTGGTGACGGGTGGCTCGGCTGGTGGAGCCGGTTGGTGTTGGCCAGCTGGGACCCGCCGGTGGTGACGGGTGGCTCGGCTGGTGGAACCGGGTGGTGTTGGCCAGCCGGGACCCGCCGGTGGTGACGGGTGGCTCGGCTGGTGGAGCCGGGTGGTGTTGGCTAGCCAGGGCCCGCCAGTGATAGCGAACGACCCAGCCAGCCAAAGCCAAGTAATGCCAGCTGACCGGTTCACTATCGCTGGCTGGTCTCGGTTGGCTAGCATTGCTTGGCTTCAACTTTGCTACGTTAGATAGCCAGCTCACGTAGTCATTCACTAACCAAGATATGCTAACGTTGTACTCATATAACTCAACTGACATGTTTAGTTATGCTAACATTACAACTGAGTCGCTCTACGGTGGTGAAATGTTCAGCATGATGATTGTGAAGGTGACTATGCAGCATGTTTGAAGTATTAGATCCTTTGGCTAATACTGTAGCTCCACATTCCCTTCACGCTGGAGCAGGATCAAGAAGGACTCTGTTTTTCTTGACCAACCCGAAGAATTCTCACACTGCAGAGTTTACGTTTTTAGCAGGGCGATAAAGTATCTCCTCTTCATTCGTCGTCATTTTGACAGAATCATGAAGACAAGATGTATGCTTGCTTGCAGTGTGTTTACTTTATAGTCTGTTTGTGGTGTGCGTGTATGACGTCATGTTTGTGACAAGCTTTTATTTACTGCGTACGGGAGAACACAAAAGAGAAATAGCTGAACCAAGAGCTAAATTGTATTAAACATGATATATCATGGTTGGATTATTTACACGATATTACTATTTTCATGTTTTTAATACCACGATTACCGCAAAAAAGGTATACCGCGACATCACTAATATGAATGTAATATGTAGGAGGCATAGTTGCAGTAACATATTTTATTTTATGAAATTCTTGTTCTTTTAATTGCTTGGTTTTACTTGGATTTAAGGTCAACAGTTTATCAGGGCAGCTGCTGGACTGGTGATTATGAACAGACTGTTTCAGTTTCAGGTCTTTGAGTTGCCTCTCACCCTGGAGCAGCTTTAACTGGACAGACGGAGCATTCTCAGTTCAAACTAAATCTCAGATGGACATTTTTTGTGGCACTTGTCACTTCTTACACCACCACTGAACTTTTAGAAATAAGCATGAACATCAGCCTTGGTAGAATGCATTGGACAGACTGCCATGTCAAACATGTCACACTGAAATTTCAGTCAGCTCAACACTCCAACTTTGGGTTTTATGCACTTTCTCCCCAACAGTCTAACAACCAAATCTGGCTCCTTTCGCCTTTAATCCAGCCCTTGAGACTTGTCTTGCCACATGTCCCTCTCTACAGTGCCTAAATAGAAACGAGCCAATTACCAAGAGCAGCTTGACATGGACCATGTCATCCTGTCGGTGAACAACCACCCCCTTCCTCCCAGCAACAAGACAACTGCTGCAACAGGAGACAAATCAATGAGTGCAGGTCAATTTCTGCAGGAAATGTCCTTGTGTGCGACAAGAGCTGTCTAGTGGAGTAGATGAATGGATGTAGAGAGGCCTGTGGAATTCCTCAATCTCCTAAACTATAACAGAACTTACTGCCTCCTTGCCAAAACCTTCAATACATTTCTTTCCTTCCCCCTCTCCTAGCAAGGGCCTTTCTGTGAGCAGGGGGGGAGGGAGAGGTAGCAATCGTGAGATAGACGGTGTGTGTGAAGGGATTTGTAGGTCAGAGAGAGAGAGCAGGGTGGGCGGGCCGAGAGAGGAATACAGACAATATTGGGAGAGAGAATTATTGGTGCATCCTGGGAGGGAGGAGGGAGAGTCAGAGAGATGGAGGGCCTGGCAGTATAATCAGTGGAGTAGCAGTAGTGGTTAACAGTTGATCATTCAGCCTGCTGCACTCTACTCACAGCTGATAGACTGGACTGTGAATAGTCTGGAAAACATGATATACTTAGCTTCTTTATGAAATGAATCACTGGCAGGCAGAGGAAAGAAATCACAGGCTATAGATGAGGCTCACAGCAAACTCACTATATCAAAGTCTTTAGCCAGTAATAACACACAGTGAATACAGAGGGCCGTTATATAATAATACTCTCTGAGCACATATACACTTGCACCCAATCAAACTGTGCAGCTCAAATGAAGCTGTTCCTCACCTCTCCAGAGGTGATGGAGGTGGGAGCTTTATGCAGAGGTGGAGAGAGCTGAATTAAGCAGCAACCCACAACAGCTCATTTTTAGAAACTGTATCACAACACAGGCGCTCAGAGGTTGGGGCACCTACAGGGAACTGTGGACACCTGCAGGGAACTGTGGACACCTACAGGGAACTGTGGACACCTGCAGGGAACTGTGGACAACTACAGGGAACTGTGGACACCTACAGGGAACTGTGGACAACTACAGGTAGACATGAACACCTACAGGTAACCATGAACACCTACAGGTAGCTGTGGACACCTACAGGTAACCCTGAACACCTACAGGTAACTGTGGACACCTACAGGTAACTGTGGACACCTACAGGTAACCATGAACACTTACAGGTAGACATGAACACCTACAGGTAACCATGAACACCTACAGGTAGCTGTGGACACCTACAGGTAACCCTGAACACCTACAGGTAGACATGAACACCTACAGGTAACCATGAACACCTACAGGTAACCATGAACACCTACAGGTAACCATGAACACCTACAGGTAGCTGTGGACACCTACAGGTAACCCTGAACACCTACAGGTAACCATGAACACCTACAGGTAACTGTGGACACCTAGAGGTAACTGTGGACACCTACAGGTAACCGTGAACACCTACAGGTAACCATGAACACCTACAGGTAACCATGAACACCTAGAGGTAACTGTGGACACCTACAGGTAACCGTGAACACCTACAGGTAACCATGAACACCTACAGGTAACCATGAACACCTAGAGGTAACTGTGGACACCTACAGGTAACCGTGAACACCTACAGGTAGACATGAACACCTACAGGTAACTGTGGACACCTACAGGTAACCGTGAACACCTACAGGTAGACATGAACACCTACAGGTAACTGTGGACACCTACAGGTAACCGTGAACACCTACAGGTAGACATTAACACCTACAGGTAACTGTGGACACCTACAGGTAACTGTGGACACCTACAGGTAGACATGAACACCTACAGGTAACTGTGGACACCTACAGGTAGACATGAACACCTACAGGTAACCATGAACACCTACAGGTAACTGTGGACACCTACAGGTAGACATGGACACCTACAGGTAGACATGAACACCTACAGGTAACTGTGAACACCTACAGGTAGACATGAACATCTACAGGTAACTGTGGACACCTACAGGTAGACATGAACACCTACAGGTAACCATGAACACCTACAGGTATCTGTGAACACCTACAGGTAACCATGAACACCTACAGGTAACCATGAACACCTACAGGTAACTGTGGACACCTACAGGTAGACATGGACACCTACAGGTAGACATGAACACCTACAGGTAACTGTGAACACCTACAGGTAACCGTGAACACCTACAGGTAACCGTGAACACCTACAGGTAGACATGAACACCTACAGGTAGACATGAACACCTACAGGTAGACATGGACACCTACAGGTAGACATGAACACCTACAGGTAACTGTGGACACCTACAGGTAGACATGAACACCTACAGGTAACCGTGAACACCTACAGGTAGACATGAACACCTACAGGTAACTGTGGACACCTACAGGTAGACATGGACACCTACAGGTAGACATGAACACCTACAGGTAACTGTGGACACCTACAGGTAGACATGAACACCTACAGGTAACTGTGAACACCTACAGGTAACCGTGAACACCTACAGGTAACTGTAGTCCTGTAGACCTGTAGTCCTGTAGTCCTGTAGTCCTGTAGGCTCTATCAGTCCTGTAGTCCTATAGTCCTGTAGTTCTGTAGTCCTATAGTCCTGTAATCCTGTAGTCCTATAGTCCTGTTGTCCTGCAGTCCTGTATTCCTATTGTCCTATAGTCCTGTAGCCCTATAGTCCTGTAGTCCTATAGTCCTATAATCCTGTAGTCCTATAGTCCTGTAGTCCTATAGTCCTATAGTCCCGTAGTCCTATAGTCCTATAGTCCTGTAGTCCTGTAGTCTTCTAGTATTGTAGTCCTGTATTCCTATAGTCCTGTAGTCTTTTAGTCTTGTAGACCTGTAGTCCTATAGTCCTGTAGTCTTGTAGACTTGTAGTCCTATAGTCCAATAGTCCTGTAGTCCTATAGTCCTGTAGTCCTGTAGTCTTCTAATCGTGTAGACTTGTAATCCTGTAGTCTTGTAGTCCTATAGTCCTGTAGTCTTGTAGTCTTGTAGTCCTATAGTCCTGTAGTCCTATAGTCCTGTAGTCTTCTAGTCCTGTAGTCCTATAATCCTGTAGGCTCCATGAGTCCATGATGGTAGCTGTATGACAGCGTCTGGATTAAATCTACTTTACAGTAAATTGAATTACTTTGTTGTCTAAATAGTATTTAATGTACCGATCTGCATGTTGACCAGAGACACTGTAGATGAGTAATGAGACCTTCTCTGAGGAGAACAAGAAGTAAAGACCATTGTTTCACTCCACGATGTGTTTACACACACGCAGACACAGCCGTGTACTTCTATCTTTGTGAGGACCTTCATTGACATAATGCATTCCCTAGCCCCTTACCCTAACCTTAACCATCACCACTAAATGCCTGACCCTTACCCTGACCCTTACCCTAACCCTAACCTATACCTAATTCTAACTTGGACCTTAAAACTAAGTTTAAACCCTCAAACAGTCCTTTGATGGTCTGCCCGAAGGTGAGGACCGGCCCAAATGTAGACTGGCAGATTTGGGGGTGATTTTGTCGTTGGATTTTGCTAATCAGGGTCTGCCTCTGAAGGAGTGAGAGCCGCCAACGAGCCGCCAGATTTATTTTGACCAAACCAGAGTTTCTGGTTGTTGGAACAGTGAACTAACCAAGACGTGTTTGGTGAGTTGTATTTTAGTTTCTGTCCAGTTTGAATGAAGTGTATTTTACGATGAGTTAAGACAATTCAGCCTTTCTTAGTTTGGTGTAAGAGAGAGACTTGAATTCAGAAGGTGACGTTGTATTTTTCTTTTTAGATGTAGAATATTTACTTCATTGACATTTTGTGAATTTTTTTTTGTTATTTGAACTCGCCTCTCGCGTGCAATGCATCCGCATTCAAATGATGGCAGGCGACATCCCAAAGGTTGTGCTGTGATGGACTACCTGGGGAATCAACAATGACCTGACGCAGAACTGTGACTGAAGAGCTAGCCAAGACCAACCTAACCTGGGGGGCTGGCCTCAATATGTAGCCGAGGCTAGAGAAAGATGGCGGGAGGATTGGACACCATGTCAAAGCGGAGTTTAGACTGTGAACTAAACTCATGGTGGTGTCTGACAGTCACCTATAGCCCAATCTGTGTCATACTGTAATGTATGTAAAAGATTTCACTGTTTAAAGGAATTCTTCACCCTTCAAATGATCATTTGTATATCAGCTACTCACCACATGTTACCTTGAACTCTTGAAGAAAACTTTGTCTTTGTGTGGCTCCACAGTGAACGGAGATTCCAGAAACGGAGTAAATCCTTGATGAACTGACGTAAATGGGGGCCGTAATTAACAACAGCAAAACTACTCATAAAACTAGTGCAGTATAATCCACGTCTCATGTATCAGTCACATGCTCACTACTTCCAAACACATGCATCGTTGCCACAATCTTACTATTTAAAACCCTTTGGACTCGTTGAATAGGTTTTGGTGAAGATGCATGTTTGTGTTGTATATTGAAAATTAGATTAAAATAAAGGTTATAATCTATTAGAATAAAACAGTTTCAACAGGCCGCTGGACGTCTTGTCTGAACTGTGCTGTTACCAGCTGCTCAGTGACTGATATGGTGAAAGCAACAATCCTCAGTTTTACTTGCCTTTATTATTAAATCCTCATGTTGAGATCACAGTGTGATCAACTTGTAGGTCAGAGGACTGACTGCCTACGCGGGGCGAATGGTGAGCTGCTAGCTCGGTAGTACGTTTTCTGGACAAAATTCCACTTTGGCAGTGTCATATGTTTCAGATTTCCGACATGGAATTTGATGATTTAAATCCTGATGTTTAATTAGCTGCTACTCACTGCACTTCAACATCCAGACAGTGGAGGTCAGACAGAAGCGGGACGTTAATGCTGTTTTATCTTCAACATTCACACAGACTGTTGTCATAGACCACCAGTAACAGGTTGTCAAATCAAGCAGGAATATTGAGAAATAAATATATTTCAACCAGATGGCTGCAGTAGTCACAAGACACTGTCTGGAAACAAGTTGAGTGAGTCTTATTTTAAGAGGCTGCAGCTTGTATGTAGATACTAGATATTAATGCCTCCATCTACAGTTTGTGTTGAATCAGTTTAGCTGATGTTAGCACACATTGCCTTTCCACCCTCGATTAAGTTGCTCCAATTAAAGAGAAAATGCTGAAAGCAAAAGTTCAGCCGCGGCTCAGTGAGCACACACACCACTAACTAGATGACCATGAGACCATATACAACAAATCTCTGTGGACATTCTCAAAAACCTTCAGTTTTCAAATAAAAAACAGTTATTGTAGATCCCAGCTCCACAGCCCTGTCTCACCACTACAGTTCTAACTACCCCCCCCCCCCCCCACCCCCCACACCTTCCTGACATACTGAGCTTTATTGACTTTAAAGGAAACTTTTCCCAATCTAAAACTCCACCTCCTGCTCCCTCAGTTATATTCCTACATGTCTACTGGCTCATCTCTTCCTGTCAAACATTGTAATCCTTCCCTTCTCTAAGAGGACTACTTTGTTCTTAGAAAGACCTTTTTCTATCCAAGTTCTCCATGGTTCAATTCTCTTCTTATCACTTATATTCTGCTCCTTTAGTAAGTCATTTTTTAATCTAAACTTGAAATAAAGTTATGTTGGACTTTTTGGATGTTTTTCAGCCTTGAAGAATTTCAAATGCATAGTGGAGATAGTTATAGTCATTTTAGCCATCAGCTTGACTTTGAATGTTATTGATCCAGGTTCTTCACTATTAAAGAGTTTCAATAATGATTCTCGTTTTAAATTGAAAGAAGTGCGTGTCTGCGTTTCACTCCTGAAAATCATTTTGAGCAGACTGCACGGACGCCCGGCTAAGAGCACGCCTAATGGCTATAGATATATTCCATAGTAATTATCTTCACATTATAACTTTTCTAGCTACTCTGCAAAAACTTGTGAACTTGCATGGAGACATAATGCCCTAATTCGAGGTGGAGATTAGAGTTGGATGGATTTCCAGTTTTGCTGGTCCGGTGTTTGAGCTCAAACTGGTTTGATTTTATCCAAACCGGATTAACCAACATTTGTCATTATGACACATTGTTGCAAATTAAACAGTAGCCAACATCAGCAACCTGTGCCGACGGCGTCACGACGCTAAATCCAGCTTGTATTGCATTAGTAATAAACAATATGACAATGTGATTAACACGATATTATGTTCGTTTATTAACGGACTAACGGAGCCTCCAATGTCTGACAGGACGTGAGCTGAGGCCCCCAACAGGAAGGAGATCACATCTCAGTAGAAAAATGGGTGGGGGCGGGGAGGGAGGGGCGCGTTTTGGTTGCATTGTTGTTTTGTCAGTCTGCTGTGAAGAAGTTTGTTTCTAAATGTGCTTGGCAAATAAAAGTATTACAACAGGAACATAATTACTCAGCATTCCGTTGTATTTACTGGCTTTTACGTTGCTCGAAATACATCACACACTAAAGAGAGCTGCCAGACATTGTGAGCACAGGGACCCGAGGCCTGTGGACGTCTTTCAGCATGCAGCACACACACAGCAGTTCCCTCTATTTATTGAGACGAGAGTGAAGGATGATTCAGCCGACTATGTGACCTTTGGTTTACGGCCGGTAGATTAAAGCCTCTGGTTCCTGAACCATTTTACTAGTACAACTGTGTGTGAGGTGTAACACGACATTTCTGCTCTCTAATCTGAGCATATATCTCTGTATGAAGCTGTCAAAACACAGCTGTTACAGAAACGGCCTCTTTATGCCTTACAATGGATTCAAGCTTGGTTCTTTCTTGCTTTTCTGTGCAACGTTATGGCTGCCGGAGAAAGTCACTCGCCAACCTTCACTGTACTCAGTTAGGTTGGGCAAAGACAGACAGGTGTGCTGTGACTGAGATACCAACACAGAGCAAACACACCACTTGCTGGTCAATCATTGGTCTTTGCTTCCATCTCTCACGCTGCAGAAACATGAAATATCAAAGTTCATCTGAACCATCCACCTAAAGGAGCAACGGGTGTAAACGTTTACACCTAAACACACCCTGGGCGTCACATCGTTTCAGTAAAGAATAAGTCTGATCTCATGCTGCACACACAGTGATAGTAGTTTTCCACTTCAGGGAGTTGTTTTCCTTGATGACATGTTGGCAGTGTGCTGGTTCTCACCTGCAGCTCCTCATCCACTGGAGCAGCTCTATGTGGCGGCTCCTGCTTCTTCCATTCCCGTTCCATAAAAATAGTTGACTGTAAATAAATGCTAACGATTAATCATCAGTTGTTGGAGCTAACAAATGCATTGTGTTTCTCTTGGCTCCACCACTAGGGTTGGGCGATGTTGAACGACGTCTACCCAAAAAAGGCATGAACTTCCTAGTAAACAAACACAAGGTGCGCCTCTACTGTTTGTCTGTCTGTCTGTCGCTCAACCGCGCACACTGACACTCGCTAATGTTAAGTACACAACCCACGCACTGAAATATTCCTTAAAAATATGGTAAATCCCTGATGACTAGGCCTGGTGGGGAGTTAACGGAGTCCCGGCGGGCCGCCAGGCTTGCAGTACAGTGGCGAATACCTTGCTTCTTGCTGAAGTACCTGCGGCTTGGTAAGTCATATTGCCGATCTAATGTATTCACCATTTCCTTGAAACTGGCTTTTTCAACTGAATGGATAGAAACCATTTATTTGACAATGTAGCTGCTAACTGCCCTCATACGGTCTCACCACCGTTGACCGTCCTGTTTATATGTTGTTGTTGTTGCCTTTGCAAAAGCCCCGATGATGGAGGGCTGATTGCTCGCCGTGATAGGAGTTTTGTTCCGGCTGCTCGTTGTGGAGGGAGTCGGTGGCAGACTGTTGGATGGTGAGTTTTAAGATGGCAGCGGAGTTTTGTGGTGTTTCCATCTTCTATTATTGAATGTAAATACACTGAATGGCTATTACAGAAGAAATGCCAGCCGTAAATGGGATTTGACAATATTCAAGCAGTGTTATTTTGTCTTGCATAGTTCTAAATTGATATCATTTTATAAATTAGTTATAGTTTTCTCTTAAAGCCAGAGTCGATGACTTTTACACATAATGGATGTCTGTTACATTGAAGCCCTTCCCAATTGAGTTCACACAATGCTGATTACGCCTATCAAAGCTCTTCATATTTCACAGTATACCGGAGTTTAGTCTGTGGCGACTTTCCAGCGCTGGCGCTCGTATGCCTGCAGGTGAGCTCGTTGCATCTCCCCCGCCAACAGAAGAGCTCTCTTCAAGTCTTCCTGTGCAATTTATTTATTTTATTCAATCCTTCCTCTGAACGCTGAGTATGTTTTTTTATCTGGAGCATCCACGCCAGAAATGTTTCTTAGACTCTTAGGATTTTCCACCATAGCATAATATATCATATAAAAATAAGATCATATAAAATAAGATATGATTGTGAGCATCATATAACAATAATAATTGTGGAGATTGTAAAAACTTTCCAGCTGAGAGAACTAAGTGACTCTGAGCAGTGACAACAAGATGTTGGAACATTTGTGGAATCTCAAAGGATGACAGAGCCTGCAGCTACAGGGCAGGAATGTTCACTGAATGGTTCAGATGAGTGTTAAATTAATGTTGGATGGCACGGCTGTCCACGGCAACACATTCCAACTATGCTGAGCAATTATTAGAGATTCTGTAGAGCAGTGGTGGCTGGTGAAGGACAGGAGGAAAACCAACCCACAGCGTCATGTTGGCTTCTTATCTCTACTTTCTTTATTTGTTAAACAAAAGAACATAATTCACATTCACTATAACAATAACCAAAGAGCCAGGGGTGTATCACACTAAACACAAATATTGAAACCTACACATATTGAGTGTCTTAATAGCCTTATAGTCAAATTAGAGAGTGGTTTCACATGTTGTTCAACATCCTTCAAGAAAACAACAACATAATGTATTTAGTGTTACATTTTTATTCATGAATAAAAGATTAATAGAAAACATACCAAATTTATTAAGAAGAAAATATTGTTGTTTTTTTATTTTGAAGAAACCAAACACCACATTCTCCCATATTAATGTCTTTAAAGATATGACCAATGACTAATCTGCAAAGGTCTTTATGTCTTTTTTTAATTTCTGCATGTAGTGATTGAAAGGGTAGCTAATATTTATGAATAATTCTGAAGGACACATCCTTAACATCATTCACTATTATGTATTTATGAGGAAGAATCCATACCTTCTTCCACTTGTCAATATATCATTTACAAATCAATTCGATAATGTGTCATGATGTCATTGAAACAGGGCAGGTCTGACTGTTATTATTTTGGGGATGTGGTGAGAAACATATTCTTCCTACTGGGGAGTCATGCAGCGTGAGCAGCGGTCCGTCTTCCATACCAAGATCCAGTCCGGGGAGGGCGTAGTACAGAAACACACGTCGGACTGCCGGTGTCCCGGTCCGTCAGTTAGTTCCGTCCACACAGCTGAGGCGGCGAGGCCTGAGGCCGGCGCCAGCAGAGCGGAGCTCTCCATTCTCTCCCCGGCGGCGTCCTGCCGCTGTGGCGCCCCCCAGTCCAAATCTATAGTTTACAGTCATTCAGGGCTGCTACAACATCTAACAGGCAAGGACGGGCAGAGTCCTGTTGTCCTCCCTTGAGGCGGGACATCTTCTACCAATTCAATGTATGTATTTTTTTCATGCTAATCTGTGATTGGCCAAAAATATGTAATATGTCGCTCCAATGGAGGTTGTAATATAGTAATAATAGTTTAATTCAGCCAATTACCCTTTTTTATATTTTGATCTCCCTCTTGCCTCTCAAATATAGAGCAGGATCAACCTCCTCTGCCTCTATGGATCAACCTCGTCTGCCTCTATGGATGAGCCTCCTCTGCCTCTATGGATCAACCTCCTCTGCCTCTATGAATCAACCTCGTCTGCCTCTATGGACCAACCTCCTCTGCCTCTATGGAGCAGCCTCCTCTGCCTCTATGAAGCAGCCTCCTCTGCCTCTATGGTTCAGCCTCATCTGCCTCTATGGAGCAGCCTCATCTGCCTCTATGGAGCAGCCTCACTCTGCCTCTATGGTACAGCCTCATCTGCCTCTATGGAGCAGCCTCATCTGCCTCTATGGAGCAGCCTCACTCTGCCTCTATTGACGAGTCTCCTCTGCCTCTATTGACCAGCCTCCTCTGCATCTATGGAGCAGCCTCCTCTGCCTCTATGGACCAGCCTCCTCTGCATCTATGGAGCAGCCTCCTCTGCCTCTATGGACCAGCCTCCTCTGCCTCTATGGTCCAGCCTCATCTGCCTCTATGGAGCAGCCTCATCTGCCTCTATGGAGCAGCCTCACTCTGCCTCTATGGTACAGCCTCATCTGCCTCTATGGACCAGCCTCATCTGCCTCTGTGGAGCAGCCTCCTCTGCCTCTATGGACCAGCCTACACTGCCTCTATGGACCAGCCTCCTCTGCCTCTATGGACCAGCCTCATCTGCCTCTATGGATCAACCTCCTCTGCCTCTATGGACCAGCCTCCTCTGCCTCTATGGATCAACCTCGTCTGCCTCTATGGACCAGCCCCCTCTTCCTCTATGGATCAACCTCGTCTGGCTCTATGGACCAGCCTCCTCTGCCTCTATGGATCAACCTCCTCTGCCTCTATGGACCAGCCTCATCTACCTCTATGGACGAGTCTCCTCTGCCTCTATGGACCAACCTCCTCTGCCTCTATGGACGGGCCTCCTCTGCTTCTATGGACGAGTCTCCTCTGCCTCTATGGACCAGCCTCCTCTGCCTCTATGATCAACCTCCTCTACCTCTATGGACGAGTCTCCTCTGCCTCTATGGACGGGCCTCCTCTGCTTCTATGGACAAGTCTCCTCTGCCTCTATGGACCAGCCTCCTCTGCCTCTATGATCAACCTCCTCTACCTCTATGGACGAGCCTCCTCTGCCTCTATGGACGAGTCTCCTCTGCCTCTATGGACCAGCCTCCTCTGCCTCTATGATCAACCTCCTCTACCTCTATGGACGAGCCTCCTCTGCCTCTATGGACCAGCCTCCTCTGCCTCTATGATCAACCTCCTCTACCTCTATGGACGAGCCTCCTCTGCCTCTATGGACCAGCCTCCTCTGCCTCTATGGATCAACCTCCTCTGCCTCTAGGGACGAGTCTCCTCTGTCTTTATGGACGAGTCTCCTCTGCCTCTATGGACGAGTCTCCTCTACCTCTATGGACCAGCCTCCTCTGCCTCTATGATCAACCTCCTCTACCTCTATGGACGAGCCTCCTCTACCTCTATGGACGAGCCTCCTCTGCCTCTATGGACCAGCCTCCTCTGCCTCTATGATCAACCTCCTCTACCTCTATGGACGAGCCTCCTCTGCCTCTATGGACCAGCCTCCTCTGCCTCTATGAATCAACCTCCTCTGCCTCTAGGGACGAGTCTCCTCTGTCTTTATGGACGAGTCTCCTCTGCCTCTATGGACGAGTCTCCTCTGCCTCTATGGACCAGCCTCCTCTGCTGTAGAGACATTAGAATCACTCATATTGAATGGGGACACTTGTTGAACACTGATGGACAGTTTTAGTTGTGATGGCGTGCAGAGGTTGATGTGGGTGTTTGTGATGGTCTTTAATATGGCTGTATGAAAACAGGACACAAAGACAAGGCAGGCCTTTAAGTTCTTCATCCAACAGTGTAGTCATGTGACCACTCATCCTCACCGTAAACAAAGGAAACAAAGCAGATGGAGTGTACGTGTGACAGCTGACGGTGAATGAGAGCTGTGTGCTCATTGTTGCGTTGGTCTCTGTAGACTAGCAGGCAGATAACAGCAACAAAACAACACACACAGAGCACCCAGGGTTGTTTTGATTGGATGATAATTCCCATTGGCTGTTCTCCATCTTGCTGATGTAACTCTTTGTGTGGCCGCCGCACACGGACACATTATGCTGCATTTCATATCACTGAATCGCATTATGTTAAATCAAAGTGCTGCACGCTGAGAATGTTCCCACACGTCTGCACAGGAGGCTGCTTTAAAGTGCAGCACTACAAGATCAATAAATCATAAGCACATTACTTTCTAGACATTAGTGCAATTATCATAAACAAGTGAGACCATTATGAAGAAGACTGGCACACTCCATCCAGAATGGGCTGTATTGTACACTGAGTGCCACAGAGCGCAGGGTTTACAACAGAAAAGTTGTTGGAGTCAACCTAGGCCTGGGGGGAGTCAACCTAGACCTGGAGGGGAGTCAACCTAGGCCTGTAGGGGAGTCAACCTAGACCTGGGGGGAGTCAACCTAGACCTGGAGGGGAGTCAACCTAGGCCTTTAGGGGAGTCAACCTAGACCTGGAGGGGAGTCAACCTAGGCCTTTAGGGGAGTCAATCTAGACCTGGGGGGAGTCAACCTAGGCCTGTAGGGGAGTCAACCTAGACCTGTAGGAGAGTCAACCTAGACCTGGAGGGGAGTCAACCTAGACCTGTAGGGGAGTCAACCTAGACCAATAGGGGAGTCAACCTAGGCCATAGGGGAGTCAACCTAGGCCTGAAGGGGGAGTCAACCTGGACCTGTAGGAGAGTCAACCTAGACCTGTAGGGGAGTCAACCTAGGCCCAGAGGGGATTCAACCCAGACCCAGAGAGGAGTCAACCTAGACCTGTAGGGGAGTCAACCTAGGCCTGTAGGGGAGTCAACCTAGACCTGTAGGGGAGTCAACCTAGACCTGTAGGGGAGTCAACCTAGACCTGTAGGGGAGTCAACCTAGACCTGTAGGAGAGTCAACCTAGACCTGTAGGGGAGTCAACCTAGACCTGTAGGAGAGTCAACCTAGACCTGTAGGGGAGTCAACCTAGACCTGTAGGAGAGTCAACCTAGACCTGTAGGGGAGTCAACCTAGACCTGTAGGAGAGTCAACCTAGACCTGGAGGGGAGTCAACCTAGACATGTAGGGGAGTCAACCTAGACCAATAGGGGAGTCAACCTAGGCCATAGGGGAGTCAACCTAGGCCTGAAGGGGGAGTCAACCTAGACCTGTAGGAGAGTCAACCTAGACCCAGAGGGGAGTCAACCTAGGCCCGGGGGGAGTTAACCTAGGCCCGGGGGGAGTTAACCTAGACCTGTAGGGGAGTCAACCTAGGCCCAGAGGGGAGTCAACCTAGACCCAGAGGGGAGTCAACTTAGGCCCGGGGGGAGTTAACCTAGGCCTGGGGAGAGTCAACCTAATAACCGAGTCAATTTAAAGCTTTCAGAGGTTGTTAAAGGGACAACAATGTCAGTCAATCTAAAATATTTCAATAACTATTGGATGAGTGTCTATGAAAGTTTGAGGTTCATGGTCCTCAAAGGATGAAGCCTCTTGACTGTTTTTTTGCGCCACCAGCTGGTAAAAGATTTCACTAATGGGTGAAATATATCAACATCTACTCAATGCACAATATTCAGTAGAGACGTTCATGGCTCCCAGACAACGCTTCCTCATTACTGTGATGATGGCCCGACTCCAGCACCACCATGAGGTTGAACTCTGTGGTTTTAGGTGAAATGTCTGGACAACTGTCTAATTGATTGCCATGAAATTTTGTACACAGATTGATGTTGCCCTCGGGATGAATTGTAATCCCTTTGGTGATCCTCTGACTCGTCCTCCTGCGCCATCAAGAGGTCAAAATGTGAATAATCTTTGTTCTTTGTGTTTATTCCCGATAAGCAAATTTTAGAAAGCTAAACTAAGATTGTGACCATAGTAAGCATGTCCTGCTTTTCAACAGTCACTGACAAATTGTCCCGGTTTTCACCACAATTAAAATAACAATATTATACTTACACAGACGTTTATCATGTTCCACTCATTAATACATTTATGTGCATGTGATTAGTGTATAGAGAGCCAGAACAGCGCACTGCTGCTGTCTCTAACTAAAGTGATGTTGCGCGCTGTCAAGCCACAATTACGCATGGACACAGAAGATCTGCTGGTTACACATAGTGTAGTTTTGAACCACAGAACCCTCTGTGCTTATGTTCACATCAAACGTGTTGTTTTGATTAATTATTCTACACAGTTCCTTCTGCACATCAACAGGCATTTCATTCCTCTTATAACTCCCTCAGGACCGGCCGTTCTGTCGGTCTTTCACCCGGACGGTGTCTCCATCCTGGACAAAATGTCCTCTGAGCTCAACAATGTTTATTATAATAGCCTGAGGCTGTGGTGAGCAACATGATGTGCAGTTGAAAAATAATACTCAAATGTGCGAACCTGTAGATTCAGTGTTTTTTCACATTAAACTCTGTGAAATTCCAGCTAAGTTGGACCAAAGCACACCTGGTGATTGTTGGAAAGAGTAATGACAACGGTTTACGTGAGTTTTATTTTGTTTCTGTCCAGTTTGAATGAAGTGTTTTACGATGCTCCGCTACATACAGCTGATCTCAACATAAACAAAAATACACTTGGATGATGGCGCAAGCTGAACGGAGAGTGGGGTGGGGCAATCATACTCGGGCATCTTGGCGGAGGTCTGTGATCTCCGAGTGCCATTCTAGTTTTGAATTCGATATTACTCCTGTATTAGCTTCTCTGCACTGGTTCCCTGTAAAATCCAGAATATAATTTAAAATCGTCCTCCTGACCTACAAAGCGCTAAACGGCCAGGCCCCATCATATCTTAAAGAGCTCATAGTACCCTATTACCCCACTACAGCACTTCGCTCCCAGAATGCAGCAGGGTTACTTGAGGTTCCTAGAGTCTCCAAAAGTAGAATGGGAGCCAGAGCCTTCAGCTATCAAGCTCCTCTTCTGTGGAACCAGCTCCCAGTTTCAGTCCGGGAGGCAGACACCGTCTCTACATTTAAGAGTAGGCTAAAGACTTTCCTCTTTGATAACGCTTATAGTTAGGGCTGTCTTTGACCAGCCCCTAGTTAAGCTGCTAAAGGCTTAGACTGCCGGGGGACTTCCTATGACACACTGAGCTCCTCTCTCCTTCTATATATATTCATGTCCCATTCATTGTTACTAACTTCATTCCTTCCCGGGAGTCCTTGTGCCTCCTTGTCTCGCAGGTAACCATGGAGCGGGGTCACACCTGGAGCGAGGTTATACCTGGAGCAGGGGTACACTTGGAGCGGGGTTTCACCTGGATCTGGATGTCACCTGAACTGTGGCTGCATCTGCTGCCACATCTGCTGCCTGCCTGACACCAACTGCTACCATCATTAATTAATTCCGTCTGAACGAGGAACTACCAAGGCTAACGAGGGACTACCAAGGCTAACGAGGGACTACCAAGGCTTAGTGACAAAGTGGCAGCCTGGAGAATGAGACTTCTCAATCACTGCCAAAGACATCAAGAACTCCCAGCAAGCATGCTGATGCTGCGGGAACCAACACACGGGCATCGATCACAGGGACGTCACACACCAACATACATGGACATACTGAGGAGAGATGCTGGACAGTGCTGGTGAGCTAGCCAGATGTATGGAGGACTGAGATAGCTGGAAGCTCCGCTTGAAAGCCCGTCTGAAGACGACCCAATGACATCAATTCCGATGTTGTATTATCACTCTTTTACATCCACTACTATTGGTTTTGTGTTATCAGTCCTACTTGTATTAGTTATTACAGCTGCTGGGCTATTATTGTGGCTGCTCCCCCCCTCCCCCACCCCTCTCTCTCTCTCTCTCTCTCTCTCTCTCTCTCTCTCTCTCTCTATCTATCTATCTATCTATCTATCTATCTATCTATCTATCTATCTATCTATCTATCTATCTATCTATCTATCTATCTATCTATCTATCTATCTATCTATCTATCTATCTATCCCCCCAGCCAGTCTCGGCAGATGGCCTCCCACCCTGAGCCCGGTTCTGCTCCAGGTTTCTTCCCACTAATCGGGGAGTTTTTCCTGGCCACAGTGCGCTTGATGGATCTTGTTGGGTCTCTAAACTATGGTGTACGGTCTAAGACCTGCTCTATATATAAACATCTTGAGATAACTTCTGTTGTGATTTGACATTATACAAAAATAAATTGAATTGAATTGAATTGAATTATAGTTGGAGTTAATATTTCTGAAGATAAGATAGGAGGTCTGAGATAGGATAGGACCCTATGAGTTTAGGAACTGCTTCTGTAGTAGGAAGATCTTTCAGACTAAGTTAAGATAGGACAGTCAGGATCATGTTCTGTACTGAGGCCCCAGGAACCAAAGTGTTGGAATGAACTTCAGCAGGGTCACTGCCTGTCTTCTACTGCAGGATGAAAAGCCAACTTTTCAAGCTACACCTCAACACCACAATTAGTTACCACTTACTTCTGTTTCCTATCTCTGTGGGCCCGGTAACGCTGCACACTTAAAAATGTTTGTTTTTTTATTTTTATGCACCCATAATTTTAGATGACATCTAACTCTTGTCCCCGTGGAGTCTGGATGCACTTCACTTTGGACAAAACTGTGTGCCAGATGAAGGTACTGCAAAGTGTAATGAACAGCCCTTAAAATAGAATTGTTTTGACACGGATGCTCAACTGTGGTCACATTTGTTTGTGGTAATTACAGCAAGTTGTCACAGTTATTTATATAGTGTAGAAACAGACAGGGCCCACTACAAAGCACTAGATTAACTTGTTTTACATTGTTTGTCTTACTTTTTTATAGCAAACTGTCATCATTATGAAAAAGATGCAACTTAATTGCTTTGGTGGATGTTTTGGTGTGCAGCGGCCCTCGCAGTACAAACATGTCTGCAGTTTGACACCACTGAGTAATTGTTCATTCATGTTCCAACATACGGCACAGAGCTCCTTTAAAGACTTGATACGTAGAAAAGGATAGCATAGATGTAAATAATAACTTCTTAAGCCTAATTACCAGACACACAGAGTGCCTATTAAACATGTTAACACAAACACACACACACACACACACGCACACGCACACACACACACACACACACACAAACAACAGCAAAAGTCCAGGTGGAATGGAGGCATCTATCCTCTTCATGCAGTACAGCAGTAGCTCTTATTTCCATTTATCATTGGAACAAATGCAGCAGTTATTAAACATCAGTGGATTTGAAAAGTACGACAGATGAATAAACCACCTGCGTGTGTGTGTGTGTGTGTGTGTGTGTGTGTGTGTGTGTGTGTGTGTGTGTGTGTGTGTGTGAGTGTGTGTGCATGTGTGTGTGTGCAATGTATTCCATGAGTCTGTTTATGTGACGGCGTGATTTGTCATTGGAATAAATACAGAGCTATTTGCATATTAAGTGATTTGTCAGAGAAGTCTGGCTGGGTGATAAAGTAAGTATTAGAATCCTGTTGGCTCTCATATTCATCCGGATTTGTCATTGTTTCCTCTTCTCCTCCACCTCATTGTCATTTCTCTCTCTCTCTCTTCTGCGGTGGGTTCATTTTTAGACCCACATTTTCTTATTTTTTCATCTTTCTCAGTCACAAAACTTGATTTGGTTTCCCTCTCTCACGACATATCGAGCGTAGCGTTAGTTCAGGCAGGCCATGATGTCAAGCTCTGCTCATAGATGGCGATCAGCTGATAACAGCTGATCTTAAGCCAGCCCAATCAGCTGATGCATCAGCTGACAGATCAGCTGATTCCTCTCTATGCATTCATTGGTCAATTTCATACAGAGCGCCTTATTTAAGCTGCTTCAGCCGGCCTACCGTTGCTGCTTCCTCTACAAGCCGCTCGCAACATGAGAACAACCAGATTTTCCACGTACAAGCTTCAACTTACCCTGCTGCTCGTCATGTCGATTCCGTCCATGATGACTGAGCTATGGAGTCACAACAACAGCATCCGAGGCAGAGGAAACCATCGGCAAAGAGAGCCCGTTCCCTATCCGCCGGAGCTCGCATCTGATAAGTAGACATTCAAGTTCTGCTCCCAGCATTTCCTAATGGCCAGTGTCCAGGCTCCTACAAGTCCTACCACATCACGGCTCCAGTCGGGTCTTCTCATGAAGAGCTTTTTGAAATGTTTTTGGAAAGCGTCCATGGCGAAACTCCACCAGCAGATCTTCTCAAATCCTGCGCTCCCAGGAAAGCCGCTGAGAAAAGGAAAGAAAGTGCCCGAAACTCCGCTGCAGTCCCAGCTACGGCCGCTGAGCCGCCATCCAAAAGAGCACGAGATCCAGCGGTCCGAGGCCCGGTCCAAGCCCCGGTCCAAGGCCCGGTCCAAGCCCAGCAGTCCGAGCTCCAGCGGCCCGAGCTACAGCCCCGGCAGCCGGCTCCCTGGAGCAGGAGGACAACCCTGTCATGACAGCTCTATCCAGCATCCAGCCATCACTCGCCAGTATGACTCCAGATCCAAGCTTTGAGTCCATATCGGCATCTCCAGTATGACTCCAGATCCAGGCTCTGAGTCCGTGTCGGCATCTCCAGCAAGCCGGCTTCTTTCAAAACACGGAAGGGACGTCACCTCTACGCGCGCCGCAGATCGATGACATCACAGTCCCGCGGAGATTTCTGGGAATTGCAGTCCAAATCTCCACCAGGCTCCATTATTTCCACCTGCTGCTGCAATTTCGCACAATCTGAGAAGCCAAATCCTTGCAGCCATCCTTCATAAAGGGTGCTTTGGTGCTTACACAGACCTCTTATTAGAAACTGTTTTCCTCACAGCATTTTCAGGTTTCTTAAAGGTGGCGAGTTCACTACATGCACCAAATTTTCAATCCTTCGCATGATCTCACTATAGCTGACGTAACAATTAACACTCAGTATTTCATCATATTTTTAAAAAAAAACACTCAAGACTGATGGAGATAGGAAGGAACATCTGTTTTAATCTGAGTCTAATCCCGTCTTCAATGATCCACTATCTGAGATGCCGACCTCAAGCCAGCCAATGAGAGTCATTCTTTGTCACAGATGAGGGGAAGCCCATGTCCCAAGCTTGGTTTGCCTCACACCTTCGCCTCCTCTGCCAATCATGCGGACTGCCACCAGAACGCTGCACTGCGCATTCTCTCTGCATAGGAGCAGCAACAACAGCAGCATTAACAGCTCTTGTCTCCACACTCGAGGCTTGGGGCCGATGGTCATCAACCACTTATGAGCGTTATCTCCGGCCGGAGGCTCAAGACATCCTCGAAGCTCAAAAGCTATGAGTGCTCAGTAACTTGCTGGCTATATATAGTAAATGTTACGGCATATCTGCTTGACTCTCTCATTTGACTTTCTAGCCATATGCCTCAGTTTGCAACCTGTGAAGAATCAAAAGGCTTCACTGTATATGTTTTAGTCTAATTAGCTTTTCATTAAGTTTATGCTGATGCTGCTCTACGCTGCTGTTGCTCTACGCTGCTGTTGCTCTACGCTGCTGTTGCTCCAAGTTGCTACTCTATGCTTCAACCTGCTGCAGCTCCACGCTGCTGCAGCTCCACACTACTGCTGCTGCTGCTCCACATTGCTCCTGCTGCTCCACGCTGCTGCTGCTCCACACTACTGCAGCTCCACGATACTGCTGCTGCTGCTGCTCCACACTATTGCAGCTCCACGATACTGCTGCTGCTGCTCCACGCTGCTGCTGCTTCAACCTGCTGCTGCTCCACGCTGCTGCAGCTCCACACTGCTGCTGCTCCACATTGCTGCTGCTCCACGCTGCTGTTGCTCCACATTGCTGCTGCTGCTTCATGCTGCTGCTGCTTCCACTGCTGCCGCTGCTGCTGCCACTGCTGCTAATGCTGCTCCATGCTGCTGCTCCAAGCTGCTGCTCCACACTGTTGCTGCTGCTGCTGCTGCTTCATGTTGCTTCTGCTGCTGCAGCTCAATGCTGCTGCTGTTGCTCCATGCTGCTGCTGCGGCTCCATGCTGCTGCTCCACGCTGCTGCTGCTTCATGTGGCTGCTGCTGCTGCAGCTCCATGCTGCTGCTGTTGCTCCACGCTGCTGCTGCAGCTCCATGCTGCTGCTGCTTCATGTTGCTGCTGCTGCTCCATGCTGCTGCTGTTGCTCCACGCTGCTGCTGCAGCTCCACGCTGCTGCTACTTCATGTTGCTGCTGCTACTGCTGCAGCTCCATGCTGCTGCTGCTTCATGTTGCTGCTGTTTCTGCAGCTCCTGCTCCACGCTGACAGAGGAAACTCAAGAAGAAGAAGGATGCAGGAAGCTGGAAGATGTTGGGAGCTGCATCAGACTCAGGTTCAGTTTCCATGACAGAGGGAATTCTTCAACCGTGTAAAAGATTATAAACAGCTCTGCTGACTCGTATGTTCAGAGAGGAACACATCGGTCTGTAGATGATCACGTTTTCCATGTTACAGCCTTAAATTAACCCTGCTGATCTGTCAGTACTACCAGTTCTGCAAAGAACATTTACTCAAGTACTATACTTAAGTTCAGTTTTGAGGTACTTCCATATAGGCGCTGGGAAGGCCAGGGAGGTTTTCTTGGAGTGGTCATTTTTTTGGGGGGCTCCCTGCGCTCCCTGCTTTTAGCTTTCCATGTATGCACATGGAAGGGCAAGGAGGTGTGCTCTCCTTGCCTTATGCTTTCCACGTATGCGCGCGGAACCACGTATGCACATGGAAGGGTGCAACCTGTGTAGATGCAGGCGAGCTGAAGCTTCATGAAGCATCAAAGCTTTCCAGCATATTGGTTCGGAAAAGGGTTAATATCTGGATGTATCATGTGCACGAAACCACCTGGTGGTCAAAGATTATAAAACAGGCAGATATGATCTTAACCATGTGATATACTGTATTTTGCGCCAGTAAAGGCTGTTCAGAATGATTATATATTACAAAGTAATCCATTTATATCCATGTAATATAATGTCCATTTTCTAGTAAGTATATTTTGAGTTTATAACATACATGTATATTAAACTGTAATTGTTTTATGCATCTTATATGTGTAAACCAATTCTTGGTCAATAATTGTATTGTAGTGTAGTATAATATAATAATGGCAGGAGGGGTAATATTAGTGTTCTGTGTCACTTCTGGAAAGTGGCATTGGTTTAACCAGTGTACGAGTTTTCACTGGGTGCTCAGCTAGCTCCTCCTGTGGCTCTTCCATGTAAGCGCATGGAAGGCCAGGGAGGTTTGCTGGTGTGGTAATTTTTGGGGTCTCACTGCTGCGCTCCTGCCTTTAGTTTTCCATGTGTGCACATGGAAGGGCAAGGAGGAGTGCTCTCCTTGCCTCATGCTACCACGTAGGCTCGTGGATCCACATATGCGCGTGGATGGGCGCAACCTGTGTAGATGCAGATGGCATCACTGTATGTCGTTTGAATCTGCACGGGTTTCACTGGGTGCTCAGCTAGCTCCTCCTGTGGCTCTTCCATGTAAGCGCATGGAAGGCCAGGGAGGTTTTACTGGTGTGGTCATTTTGGGGTTTTGCTGCTGCGCTCCTGTCTTTGGCTTTCCATGTATGCACATGGAAGGGCAGGGAGGAGTGCTCTCCTTGCCTTATGCTTTCCACGTATGCACGTGGAGGGGCGCAACCTGTGTAGATGCAGATGGCATCACTGTATGTCGTTTGAATCTGCACGGGGTTCACAGGGTGCTCAGCTAGCTCCTCCTGTGGCTCTTCCATGTAAGCGCATGGAAGGCCAGGGAGAATTGCCTGGTATGGTTGTTTTGGGGGTCTTTGCTGCTGCTCTCCCTGCCTTTGGCTTTCCATGTGTGCACATGGAAGGGCAAGGAGGAGTGCTCTCCTTGCCTCATGCTACCACGTAGGCTCGTGGATCCACGCATGCGCGTGGATGGGCAGGGAGGTCCCAGAGCAGAGCCATACCGCCAAATATAATGTATATATTACTGCAATGTAATAAGTGTCTTTGACTAAAGTGGTCCTGACTGAAGTCAGTGTGTTCTCCCGTTATGTCTCTTTGCTGTAAACGTCTCTTTTTACCAGTATCATTGGTAAGTCCTCTTTTACTACTTATACTAAACAAATCCCTACACCACCTTGCACCATGCATTATGGCTTCTATATCCATTCCTATGTATCTGTATATTATATCTTATCAGCAGTACTTGAAGTGAAACAAAATGCCGGGACTCTCTTCCTCACATGTTGGCGTGTGTGTCAGCCGGTGTCAGCAGTCTCTGTCCACTTATTCCTATTTATTCATTATTTATTTGACCATATTGTACTGTGTCAATCATAACCAGCTATGATTTTCTTGCTACTTATGCATCTTCTATAGGCCTATACTACTCCAAAAATATTCCAACTGGAACATTATAGGGTTAAGGTGGTGTGTTTGTACATAGTATTAATACCTTAAGTGCTCTGCTGAGTTATTTTTAACATCATTCTATAATATATTATAGGATGTCTATAGGATCAACAGCAGCCAGTTAGACAGGCAGGTATATATACAGGGCTGAGGTGTGTGAGCTCTTCATTCGTTTAAGGATTCCCAGTCAGGATGCTGTTCAGACAGACCCTCTCTTATGATCAGTAAATATTGATCATATTATCGCAGCCCGTTTTCATTCCCAGGGCGTCGAGTACCGATGCTTGACACGGCCGTTGGCGTTAGATACCGACGCTGAAGGCTTTAATGCTGGTATGAGACGCACCAGGCTTTCCATTACTACAGTGTAAACCATCCGCGTCAATATTAAACTCTTTCACTATACAACGCAGTAATTCTAAGCCCAATCATGTTGTTTTTTTCTAAACCTAACTATAGTGGTTGTATTGCCTGAACCAAAGCAGTGTTTCTTTTTTTTAACTTCACATTAAGCACTGCCAAGGCTTGTTAGTACGTGTTTATTGCGACCGAAAACAGTGACGCTGAGGGGTGTGATGAAGTGTCAGTATATGACGAGTTGGGATGAGCATGCATTGATTATTGGTATGAAAAGCAAATGCATGTGGCGACATTTCATTGAGAATTATTTGGTTGTGAAATGTTGTGATCAGTCGGCCACATTGTGATGTCCACAACCAGGTTACTATTCGCCTATTCATAAAAAGAGAACCTTTTTATGCCATTATTGTATATCGTCTCAGTGGAGGCTGGTCCATAGAGGAAGAGGAGGTTGATCCTCTTCTATTTTTGAGAGGCAAGAGGGAGATAGAAACAGTCCAGGAGTGCAGCGCATCGGACTGCTGCACACCACCGTAGTCCCGTCATGGGTCAGTCCGGAGAGCTGAGCGAGGGTTGGGGCTGCCTGGGGCCCGTGGCAGCTGCAGGAGTCGGACTCTGCCGGGGAGCGGATGGAGAGAGATCCGCTCGGGGCTCGCTGCTCGGGCCTCGCCGTCAGCTGTCCGGGCTGGACCCACAGCGGAGCTACGGAGACGTGCGGCGGCCCGACGTGCTGCTCTGGATCCTGGTGTGGGCAACAGACTGCTGTACGGGCAGTTTCCAGACAGACTTCTAGTGACACATCATACACAAGGTTTATTCCCACCCTGAGGCTGCAGGGATTGCTTTTCTTATAAGTCATTGTTTTACTGCTTAGTTCTTTGTTTTACATGAGAAAGTAGAGATAAGTAACCTAGGCAACTAGTGTAGTAGTAATAATAATAATTTATAGAACACTTGTCAAACTTAACACACAAAGTTCTTCCAGATTAAAAGATTTACAGAATAAAAATGAAAAGAAAAATCTAAATATAGGTGCAAGTACAAAATACGAGAAATAACTTAATAAAATACAATGGGTTGGTTTTCCTCCTGTCCTCCCCAATTTTTTGAGTCACAAGCCGCCACTGATCTACATAAATAATGATAAATAAATCATAAATTATATTCATGAGTCATTGTTTTTAATTGCCTTGAGGCTTCTAACAAATGTCTGATTGGACGTGCAGAACGTGGTCATTCAGTGGCTTATGGTTGCTGGGTGACTACTGCTTAATGAGCTGCACTGAAGCCAGGTAGTTAAACTCCGTGCATGTGATGAATGTACATACCATTTGGCATAAGTCCTTCTATTGCTTAATCAATATTTAAATGATGTAATGTATATAACGTATTAAACTTACGGTGTATTTGAGTAACATACGGTCTTTTAAAGTCCCATTCTACAGAACTTGTAGAAACGTACCAGTGCTACCAGATGAAGACAGTGATGAAGGTTCCGGATGAAACCCTTTCTGATTTAACCACAACACATACTGCAAGTTCCACATAGAGTGAACCGTGATGCTTTTATGAATGATGCAGAAAGTGAGTGTTTGTAGGCTATGACGGCATGATGATGTAGGAGAATTTACCCATACAACCAGAAGATGGCTATGAATTCATGGACCCTTATGAAACAGAGGGAATATACTGCCTAACTCAGATAGAAACTGACCACTTTGAGCACTGATTATCAGTCTGTTATAATGTTCTTTGCTCCAATGCTCTCTGTCAGCTGTGAACTTGTGCGGGTCATACTTCAATCAGTGAAGTCAAGGTAGTAATACACCCCCTTCACACCTGACATTAAAATGTGTTTCGCGACCACATGAATGTACAGGTGTAAATGCACCCAAAATGCATCGACAGATTTTGACCCGATCGGACAAACCATGGACGCATTGTGACCACAATGAACACAATGCAAATGCATTTTCAATCCACATACAACAACTATATGACCAGAGAGATCACCGCTACCGCTCTGTCTGTGCTCAGCGTCTCCTCTCCTCATCCATCTGTGTGTAGTCATACCTCAAAGTCACTTTTTGCGGGCCCTCTCCCCCTAAACGGAGACGTTTTGAGGCTGACGTGTCTGTGCTCTATGCACCGCCTCTCCAGCAGTGCACGGCTGCAAGCCCATGTGTGCAGCCTCCGGAGGACTCCTGTCAGTCCTTTCAGACGGAGCGATGGGCTCTCAATGTGGACACTGGAGACACGTATTGATAGCAGGTGTAAAGGTGAGAGAGAGCTTCCTGGCTAACCACTGTCTCAGTGGGCTCTATCATGTTGTCTCAATGTCTCGTTGAGAGTTTCTTGCATCTGTCTGTCTGAAAAAGTGAAACATGTCCCTGTGGTTATACAAAGATAAATTACAATCTGTTGAATTGTTTTTAGTTATACTGAGTTTTTTGTTTCTAATATTTAGCCCACCCCATTAATATCAACAGAGTAAATGTCAGAAACACCTCTCAGTAAACGTAACACCTGCTTGAGCCGACATGAAAACTGAATGTGTGATATTGGTCAGCCAGGTAAGGACCAGGTAAAGGCCAGCCCCCGTTCATGCTGCTGAAAGGACAGCTGGCTGTGAGAACAGAGATGATGGAGAATGGATGCTTCACCAGTGCTGATATGCTGCTCATGTCTCACGTCTGGAGTTCCTCTCCGAGCTATCAGATAAACATCAGTGACGCTGGGGAAGAGAAGAACGTTTTCCAGTCACTACTAGTTACACATATCTGTCACAGTGCCACACCTGTATTTAACTGAGCTCCCTTATCCATCTGATAAGGGCAGTCAGGCAGGTGTCTGAGCACTGCATGGTGCACTGCCTGGTGCACTGCATGGTGCACTGCATGGTGCACTTGGTCTAGTCCAAACTTTAGCAGAGAATGTTGCCTCTGTGAGCAACCACACACACACACACACACACACACTTACACAGCCGAGACAATCAAATGTCTTGGAGGAAATCTGGATTCCATTTGCTGTGGTGCAGCCAACCAAAATGTCCGGTGGCACTGGGCAGATTTTCTCTCCCATATTGAAGCGGTGACACTTCAGGAGACTCTTAATTTGCTGGTAGAAGCCAGACATGTGTAAGCCAGGCTCTGTCTCTATTCCTCTCATCCTCAACCAATCAAACGTGTCGCCTCTTTTTACAAACACTATGGCCAATCTACACGTTGGAAGCATTTGTGTAGATATTGTCCAATACACACACACACACACACACACACACACACCCCAGTGGAGGCAGATGAAAGCAGACATTCAGGCTTTGCATCAAAGCTGTTTTCTTTTGGGATGTGTGTGAACAGCTAGCCTGAGGTGTGGCTCTTTTCTCTGTGGGAATTTTCACTGTGTGTGTGATCTTGTGTGTGTGTGTGTGTGTGTGTGTGTGCGTGCGTGCGTGCGTGCGTGCGTGCGCGCGCGTGTGTGTGAGTGTGTGTGTGTTGATGTTAGCTATGGCCGGCTAGTGAGCACACAGATTGCAGAACCAAAGCCTGAGGTGCAGTACATATGTCTGGCCCAGGCTTCCCCTATCTGTCTCTTATAGGCCAGTGTATATATATACATATATATATATATATGTATATATATACACATGTACAGCGAGCCAGTCATTATTGTGAAATAAACCCAGACAACAGGGGTTTATTATTTATTACTATTCACAACAATGACCCGCTAGCTGACCATTATCCCGCTTATTACACGGCTACTTACTGAAGAAATCAATATTTTGACACAACAACGGTCCTCCAGAGTCCGACATCAGAGCTGCGCCCATAGCAACGGTCTGTTATACATAGCAACGGTCTGCTATACATAGCAACAGCCTGTTATACATAGCAACGGTCTGTTATACATAGCAACGGTCTGTTATACATAGCAACAGCCTGTTATACATAGCAACGGTATGTTATACATAGCAACGGTCTGTTATACATAGCAACGGTCTGCTATACATAGCAACAGTCTGTTATACATAGCAACGGTCTGTTATACATAGCACTGGTCTGTTATACATAGCAATGGTCTGTTATACATAGCAACGGTCTGCTATAAGGCAATTACAGACCGCAGAACGCCGTGATTGACCATTCAGAATCAAGTATTCAACAAAACTGTGTAATACACATATATATATACTGGCATATAAGAGACAGAGAGAGGAAGCCTGGGCCAGATATGTACTCTATCTCAGGCCTTGGTTCTGCAATACAATACACCTGCATATATTGAAATACAATATATATATACTATATATATATATATACAAAAAGGTGTATTTATTTATCAGCTCAGTTCAACCGTTTAGAAGGAAACAAAAATACTCCAGTTCGGGATTTCCCGGGATCGCCACAGTGGCTTGGTGGATGTGTCGATGCACATCCATACAAAACCAGGGATGGGGATCGTTAATTGTATATTTATATACTGTGTATATATATATATATAGGAGATGGTCAGGGGGAGATTAAAAGTCAACAGTAGAGGTCACATAGAAGTGGCACACATTATCTGAAAGCTGGGAACCTGAAGATTAATTAACATAAATAAATAAATTAAAATAAATAGTGAAAGTGTATACGGGTTTAGAACATTATGATAGAAGTATATGATGGTCATCCTAATGCTCTATTATTTCTCATAAGATGCTGTAGCTATTTTTGGGTTGATACCATTTGTTACACAGATTTGGTGCTTAATGAAACCTTTTCTCCACCACTGGAGAATTGATAAAAATGATCAATAATCCCTACAAAATACCACATTAAGACACCAAGACATTGAGGAACACCATAGAAAAAAGACATGCTGTGATTTGGATCATCATCTCTAGTCTGATCCATCCATCCTCTGAATGCTCTAGGTCTCTAGTCTGATCCATCCATCCTCTGAATGCTCTAGGTCTCTAGTCTGATCCATCTATCCTCTGAATATTCTAGGTCTCTAGTCTGATCCATCCATCCTCTGAATGCTCTAGGTCTCTAGTTTGATCCATCCATCCTCTGAATGCTCTAGGTCTCTAGTTTGATCCATCCATCCTCTGAATGCTCTAGGTCTCTAGTCTTATCCATCCATCCTCTGAATGCTCTAGGTCTCTAGTCTGATCCATCCATCCTCTGAATATTCTAGGTCTCTAGTCTGATCCATTTATCCTCTGAATGCTCTAGGTCTCTAGTTTGATCCATCCATCCTCTGAATGCTCTAGGTCTCTAGTTTGTGGCTGTAAAGTTTCATGAGGCTGTGATTATCCTAGAGGTCACCACAGGTCATTTTATACAGTGAGGTCAATGAAATGTCTCCTATGGGAACTAACATCATCACACATGAATACAGTTGGGATCATTGGATCCACAAGAGTCTCAGCTTTACAGTGATACTCAATTTATGATTTAATATCAACACATTTGTACTGCATGCAAATAACTGCATGTTTTTTTTTGCCCCAACCTGCATGTGATTATCATAAATTGGGCATGTCTATGACTCGTGGGTACCCATAGAACCCATTTACATTCACATATCTTGAGGTCAGAGGTCAAGTGACCCCGTTTGAAAACTGCTAAGCCAGTTTTTCCTCACCAAAATTTTGCGCAAATTTTGAGCCTCATTTAGCGTTCTTCCCGACATGCTACCATGACATCGTTGGTACCGATGCTTTATTTACGTTTTTGTAGTTGTATGTGATACATTCACTCTATAAAACTGAGACTGCTACAACTCTGAAAGACAGAATAGTGTTGGATTTTTAAGAGGACATTACTCCTCTATATCTTTACATAGACAATAGTTGTTGATATTTTAATGCTCCGGATATCATATAGAGAACATTTAAGGCAGGTGACACTCATCAGCAGTCTATGCATACAATAAATATTATCCTGTTTATTGTTTTTCACTGTTGGTGAGTGATATTGATGATCTTCTCAGACAGTACTAAAAGAGTATTCTATAAATTAACTTTGCCCTCCTTCAACACTGTGAGACTCAGGATGGACACTTTAAAAAAGAAAAGGATCAAAATGTATGCAGCAGAGGCAGAGATATTGTGTTTTTCATTCCACACATTCATTCTTAGAAATGAGAAGCACCAACATTCAGGATTACAAAGTCACCTTCAATGATCTATAGATTGTGCTCAATGAATAAAAGGGCCTACTTTAGTATTTTGTATTCTTTTCATAAACTCTCCTCATCTCTCTTCATGTAAATGTATTTCTCTTTGCTCCGGCGGTCTGTTGGCCTGACTGTTCAAAACTGATTTTCCACTCAACTCTTCTATTTGCAAATTCATGGCAGCACAGAAAACGTGTTTGAATCTTTTTATAGCGGGGGCTCTCAAGGTGCTCCACAGCCCGATGCACCTCCAGGAGAACTGGGACTTGAAGGTCTAGTTTGGGGTCAGAAGCTGAAGACTTTTGTTCCGATCACTCAGCCAGGATGATTCTCCAGTGTGGCCCACGCTGTAGTGCTACAGCATGAATCTGGACATGCTGGTCCATGTGCTCTGTCTCGTGTTGCTGATGGATAATGTAGCAAAGCAGTTTGCTCTGAAGTTTGGGCAAAACTAAAGCCCATTTCCTACAACACAAAAAAAACACTAACAGCCACTAACATCTAGCTTTTGTCTTCAGTGAGAAAGGATACAATCGGCATTCATTCCCGGGACCAGGGCCGGCACGTAGAGTCCCATAGAGGCGAACCAGGCAATTGCTGTCCGTCTCCATCCAACCAGCTCAAACATCCTTTCAAATTAGTCGTCACTGAATTTAAAGAGAGGCTGAATAAGAAACATAAATGAAAAGAAGTCATTTTCTCTTACTAACCCTGTTTTGCGGCGTATTACATCGAACTTTACGCTGAACTTGTTCATGGATGTTTTATGCACTTAAAGGGACTGTTTATAAGAATCAGAAATGTCTTGTTAACAACAAATCCTGTGGCCGTTAAGTCAACAAAAGTCAGCGTCCTGTTGCTTGCGCTTGTGCTCGCTCTACATAGACATGAACGAGTATCGCTCAAAACAGTGAGGAGACACACGTCAGCTAAAAGCACATTTTCACTCTATATTTCAGCTGCTTGACAGTAATGTTAGCTGACCAGACGAAGGTCTCTCCATGAATCAATGCTGATCCTAGTGTTGGCTTTTCCTGCCTCAGCCTCCCGACCGCGATATTCTCAGAGCTAAACTAACTCTTCTGCAGTGTTGAGTGTGCGCGCATGAACGTGAGAGGTGGAGCGAAAGAGTGAGAACGAGCGCGGTGTGTGAGTGAAGACAGGCAGAGGAGCAGAGGAGCAGAGTACAGCAGAGACTCCGGTCCTGGAGACCAAAGCTACGGTCTCCCCCGCGTCCTCCGACCGCGGCCAACACTGTTTAACAGACGGGCTTCACTAGATACAACCAAGAGGTTTTTTGTGCTTCACTGTAGTTTGTGTTGGAGTCTGAGTCTGAACAGCGTAGACACGCGCGAGCGCGCATGGGACACCGACCCACAATGATTTATACGCAATGATGTTATAAGAAGTTACAAACAGTCCCTTTAAGCAACAGAGACAAACAGACTCAGAGAAATGTTGAAGTATTATATTTAATTGTGAATTTGAAATATTTGTATGATGAACTGAACACTCCTTTTTCTCTGTTGTTGCTGTGGTACCAGGTACTGGTGACATAAACACTGTCTTTGACTGTAAGAACAGTCAAAGACAGAAGCTCCTTTATTATTCCTCATCTTTAACACTGACGCAGCTTTAGCTTCTCCCATAGACCTGTCATGTGACCTCATCAGCTTCAGTCAGGAAGTGGCCTTGCTTAGGTCTTGTCTGCATGGTCTCTAGTTGCCTTCCTAACTTCAGAAACTGCCCGGGGATGAATGAAGTTATTCCCCTGAAGAAAGCAGCTGGGTGTGGCCAACTCTTGAAACACATCAGCCAGGACATGACTGATGTTCACTTCCTGCATTTCCCCACTGATCTATATGGGGAAGGAAAAGTGAAAGAGGTTGAAAAGCATTTCAAAATCCCTAAACTTTAAGTTACATTTGTGAAGTAGCTTGTACAGTTTTCTTCTTTGTATGCTCCTGTATATGTGCACTGGCTGCAGGTGAGACCAGGTGTTCCCTGAGGTGTGAGGGGTGGCAGCATACTGATCACTGCCAACAGCCAGGTCAAAGGAACACGCTGAGATCTCGGTGGATATGAGGAACTCTGCCCTCCACACTTGACGGAGTCCAAAATATTAGACCGATGGGTCCAGCAGTGGACAGATACCAGTGCCGTGCACAGACATTTTAGGGGGCAGGTGCTCAAGCAAAAAAAGGGCACCCTTCTCATAATTATTTATAATAAAAAAAAGTGACATAGTCTGCAGTAGCACATATTTTATTGACTTATTTGAATACCCATACAATCATGCAGATGTTTCATACTCAACAAATGATGGGCGTGATTTCAGACCTACCCGTGAATTTCTTTATACAAATAAGCTCTATTTTGATGCTTTTTATATGCACTCTGGAACTTTATTTATATGCAAAGTACATGTCTTAATCAATTGAAAATGTGTTTTTTACATCTACTATCAGCAATATTTGGTGACGTATTCCAATTTATTTATTATTTATTTAAGCATGTGTCAGTCATCAGTTGTTGTTTTATTGCTATATATTCTCGGGCTATTCATCTTCCATAGTTGGCCTATAATATTCCAATGATATTCACACTGGAATATTATAGGGTTGAAGGGACTATTTGTTGTCTTTCAGAATTGCTTGTTAACAGCGACACCTGTGGCCGTTAAATCAACGAAAGTCAGCGTCGGGCTCGCGCTTGCTCGCTCTACATAGACATGAACGAGCATCGCTCAAAACAGTGAGGCGACACACGTCAGCTAAAAGCACAATATCACTCTATATTTCAGCTGCTTGGCAGTAATGTTAGCTGACCAGACGAAGGTCTCTCCATGAATCAGTGCTGATCATAGTGTTGGCTTTTCCTGCTTCAGCCTCCGGGGCTCCGGGGCTGAAGCCGGAAAAGCGTGTTCACGTGCACACGCGTTCACGTGTAGAGGTGAAGCGAGACAGCGCGAACGCGCGTGGTGTGAGTGAAGGCAAGCAGGCAGCGGAGCAGAGACTCTGAACACACGCGAGCGCGCATGGGATCTCGACCCGGTAGATTTATACGTGTAAGAAGTTACAAACAGTCCCTTTAAGGTGGTGTGTTTAGTGTTGATACTTAAAGAGCTTTCTGTGTTATTTGTAGCCTACAGCATCACTCTATACTATATTATGGGATGTCTATAGGCTGGAATCAACAGCAGTCAGCCAGACAGACAGGTATACATGCAGAGCTGAGGTGTGTGAGCTCCCCATTCAGGTTTTAGGAGCAGAGTCCAGTCAGGATGCTCCTACATAGTATACACAGACACATTCTGAGTTTATACAGTGAATAAAGATACTAGGAGATGTTGGGTTTGGAGGTCCTTTTGACTTAAAACTATTCATTTTAGAGGAGAGGGGAGGCGAGGGGGGGAGAGGACAGGAGAGGAGAGGGGAGAAGAGAGGAGAGGAGAGGGGAGAGGAGAGGGGGGGGAGAGGAGAGGAGAGGAGGAGGGGAGATGAGGGAGGGGAGGAGAGAAGAGGAGAGGAGGGGAGAGGAGGGGAGATGAGGGAGGGGAGGAGAGGAGAGGAGAGGGGGGGGGGGAGGAGAGGAGGGGAGAGAGGGAGGAGAGGAGAGGAGAGGAGAGGAGGGGAGAGAGGGAGGAGAGAAGAGGAGAGGAAAGGGAGGAGAGATTCATTTTAAGATTCAGTGTTTGAATCAGTTGTATGAGCTCATAATTCATATACATATTAAATATTTTGGCAGTAAAATAGACCTGTGGCTGTAGCCCAACATCCAGGTCCTGAACAAACACTGTCAGAGACGTTGGTGTCCTTGTCAACTAGAACAGACAGGTTACTGCAGCCCATCGGCGTTATACAGTATGTTGGACTGACTGCTCCTGATGAGCAGGTGGCACCTTGTATGGCAGCCTCTGACATCAGTGTATGAATGTGTGTGTGAATGGGTGAATGAAGCCTTCAGTGTATGAATGTGTTTGTGAATGGGTGAATGATGCCTTCAGTGTATGAATGTGTGTGTGAATGGGTGAATGAAGCCTTCAGTGTATGAATGTGTGTGTGAATGGGTGAATGAAGCCTTCAGTGTATGAATGTGTGTGTGAATGAGTGAATGCTGGCTTCAGTGTATGAGTGTGTGTGTGAATGAGTGAATGCTGGCTGGTCTGCTTTAAGTGGTCGGTAGACTAGAAAAGTGTTCTATAAATGCAGTCCATTTGGATACTGCATGTTTCACAGGTAAATAATGTACATCACTACTACTCTGTTGCCACAACACAAAGAAAACAGTAGAAAGCAAACTGCTGTTGTTCACATGTTGTTTGTGATTGTATATCAAAGAGCCAGCATCCCGAAGCTCAACACATTATTCTCAGTCATGAGTTCAATGCAAAAGTACAATGCAACCGTCTCAGCATGACACCTCCTACACATAAGGGACGCACATGATGGAGTCGCTCATCCATATAATCCTCCTCACGGCGACTGCTCTCAGCAACCAGAGCTGGGGCACTTTTTCTCCCAAAGCAGAAATCGGTGCTGCTTTCTTTTGCTGAGTAGAACATCTTTTGTGGTATGTAATAGTCTCTGTGATCAATAATCAGAAAAATAACCTCTATCTGCCTTCCCAGGTCCTCACATAGGGAAGCATGCCTTTCAAGTAGCCGTTTCTAGTATACAATTGCCACTCTGAGTTTTGTGAATTTATAAAATATACACGTAAGTCAGAGGTTTTCACAAAGCTCTGAGGACGTGTGGCAATTCAGTGAAATTTATGTTATGGTAAATTTAGAATGTGCTTTGGTATCAGATTATATTGAAGCAGCGAACAGCTGTGGATATTAGGTATCCAGCTGGGACCAAAGCAGAAATCCTGCAATCCTTCTTCTTCTGTCAGAAAAGCTATCTACTTACCCAAAACTCTCACACTGACATTTGACACATTCCTCTTACCACTGTGAATTCCTTCCATTCAGCTCCAGATTGGAAGCCCATCTACTTGAAATTAAACCTGGAACTTTTTCGACGTAACAGCAGAAAGAGGATTGACCCCACTTAAAGTAGATCCACAACGTATGCACTGCTCTCCAGGCACAAGTTAACAGCCTTGAACTCCCTTTTGCTCCCTTTACAGACATCACATGTACCTTTGAATGACAGCAGTGATTGAAGTAGGGCGTTCAAGACCGCTGCATGTCAGTAGTCATCAACTACTCCTGAAAGTAGTTGAGTAGTTGATTAATCACAGGAGATATATATATATATTTTTTCACCCAATAACAACAATCGATTCTCATCAAATATGTCTCAAATATGACCAGTAAAGGGTAATATATAGGTGGAACCCAACTGGTGGTAGGGCGTCCTGATTGGCTCTGAGAGGCTGTTTACAAATGAGCCGCAATCTGATTGGACTAAACCTCCAGTAGGGTGTTCTGAGCTGGAGATACCGTTTGACTACAGTAACAACGCGACGGTTTTCTGGCAGCGATAGCGGTCTTTCCTTCTCTAAATACCTTACATCCAGTTATTTAAATGTAATGTTTGTAACTTCTTACACGTATAAATCATTGCTGGTCGGTGTCCCATGCGCGCTCACGTGTGACTACGCTGGTCAGACTCAGACTCCAACACAAACTACAGTGAAGAACCAAAACCTCAAAGTTCTCTTTAGTCAAGCCTGTCTGTTAAACAGTGTCAACTCTTCCTACTCCAGCCTCCCGACCGTGGTCAGAAGACACAGGGGAGACTGCAGCTGTGGTCTCCAGGCAGTGACTGATTGTCACTGTGTTTTTATTTACAGCTGATTGTAACGTGACTAACAGCGGTCTCCTGGATGAAAGCCTTGTGTTGGTTGGACTCATCCACCTTCCGTCCCACCCAGTGTGTCTCTTTAGCTCTTTAAACTACGTCCCCACGGTCACTACCGGCGCACTTTCTCGAAGTGTTTACTATTGCCATGGATGGGTTTACATTGTATTCAATGGAACGCCTGATGCGTCTCATACTGATGCTGAGGGGTGCTTTGTGCGGTGGTATGGAATGCCAACGGCTGAGACAAAGCCTCCGTATTTGATGCCTTAAGAATGAGAATGGGCTGGTAAAGACCATTGGTTGTGATGAATCAGATCTGAGTAGGTTGAAGCTGCTGTGGCTTTTATCAGCAGGAGGAGGAGGAGGAGGAGTCCTGAATGAACTATAGTGGTTTAATCTGCATCACACAGCAGTCATTACAATAGTACAGCTACAGCTGGATCATCTGTGGCTCCGGCACTTAATGATTCATCTAGTTCTTAAAATATCACCATTCCTCAACTCTTGTCAAATGTCGTCAGAGGAAGAACAGAGTTAAAGAAAAGACAATGAAAAAAGGAAGGAAGACAGAAAGAGGGTAGTAGGTGGTGGTCAGAGACAGCCAATAAGATTAATGAGAGGAAAGAGCTTAAAAAGATGGAAAGCAGCGCTTGAGTGGTAGAATGCACATGCTTCCCATCTGCTGTTAGAATATGCACACACACACACACACATGCACACACACACACACACACACACACACTGGAGCCTAGCGTGCACTGTTTACTTCTTCTCTTCTTCTTCTTCTTCTTCTTCTTATTCTTTTTCTTCTTCCTAGGAAATCTGCCTTCCCATGCATGAAAATAAACCAAACTGTGCATATAGCTCCAGTCCTCTGCTAAACTTCCTCAACTGCTTTTGTGGGCCGATAGTCCTGATGGTGGCGCTACAGCAAACACCAAAATGTCAAACTTTGAAAATTCATAACAAATCAGCCGTATGTGCTACAACTTTGTAACTTCCACCATAATGTAGCACAGGTGAGCAGAAATGTTCAGATGCTTCAAACTGGCAGTGATCATGAAGTCCATCACTCCGTTTTATCTCAAAAACTGTAAAAACGAGATTAAACCTCCGGAGGCTCAAACCAGCGTTTGGGTAGATGAAATAACCCAGCATTTCTTAGTGTGTACATACACACACAAACGTACTATGTACGTACATATATATAGATAGATAGATAGATAGATAGATAGATAGATAGATAGTAACTTTATTAATCCCGAGGGAAATTCAAGTTTCCAGCATCACAGTTCCATAGTGCAAAAACATGTTAGTAAAAAGGCAGTAAATATATGTATATATTAGGGCTGTCAATCGATTCAAATATTTAATTGTGATTAATCCCGATTGTTTATTGTTAATCACGATTAATCGCAAATTAATTGCACATTTTTTATCTGTTCTAAATGTTCCTTAAAGGGAGATTTGTCAAGTATATTTAATGCTCTTTTCAACATGGGAGTGGGCAAATATGCTGCTTTATGCAGATGTACTGTATGTATATATGTATTAAGCCAAGCTTTGTCCAAACAAAAAATCCCAAATACATAGATTTCAATTCAAAGTTTTAAAAAATGCACGTGATAACTTCCTGTGGTAGCTGCTGGCTCTAAAAGCTGTCGTCACGTTGAAACACTTCACATGAACACATCATATCACAGTGCTGGTGTCTCCAGAATAACATCAGGATTCAGGAATCAAGGAAAAAAGACAAACCTTGATTAAAGCCATTTGACGCTGCGTTATTATGTGTATTACTAAAATACAGAAAAGTACAAACATACACAAAGGAGATATAGTTGTTTCTCAGTGAGTGCTACATAAGATGTATGGTCTGAGTGAGGTAAGTACGAGCCGCACATATCTTAAAGAACACTTTCCTGAATCTACTCACAGCTAAATGTGCAATCAGCTTCCCGCCCTCTCACAGCACCCAAATATAGGAACCACTCTAAATATCTCCCACAACAGTTCTTCTCTATAAATACGCCTCACTTTGCACATCTATAATCTCTTTCACACTCCTACTCCATCTATTCATGAGTCTATGCTTTTACCATGTATCTGTCTATCTGTCCATTTACTGTATCTGTCCACTTGTCCAGTCTGTTCTCTGCACATCCATCACTGGGTGGTTGGGATTGGCCACCAAATGGGACAGGAACAAACTAGAATGGATAGTCAGGACTGGTGCCAGCTAACCTCCATTCAGGACTTCTACACCTCCAGAGTCAGGAAGCATCACTGCAGACCCTCCACACCCTGGACACAACCTGATCCAGCTTCTCCCCTCTGGGAGGCGCTACAGAGCACCGTACGCCAACACAACCAGACACAACAACAGGTTCTACCCTCAGGCCGTCACTCTGATGAACACCTAATCAGTCACACTGTCAATAACCCTCTGACACTAAACATCCCCTGTACTTACAAACCATGTATTATAAACGTTATAGTTTCAATATACTGTAGTTTTAACATGTACCTAAATATCATCATTGTCAAAAATAAACCAAATCACGCTGTATACAGTGTATTTACTCATATCCTCCTACCTCATGTGTAAAGCAACCCGTTACATTATTCATCCCATATTATTCCAGCCATCTTTGCACTACTGTACTACTTACAGTTGTTTTTATATGTAGCATAGACTCTTTGGCTGGACCGCAGAGTTCCAGCCCTACTAACGCACATTGTACTGACGAACTGAGTGATGAAGTTATTTGATTGGTTGGCCGAGTGTTGGAGTTTCCTCATTGGCCGTGAGGAGGCAGCGAGTCCCACCAGACAGTGCCGTGGGAAGTAGGGGTGTGGAGGGTGCTGAAGCGCCCCCTGGCAGATGGTGGAGGACCTGCACATTCACAACTATACATAAAAAAAAAAAAAAATTGTAGGTTATGGTCATATTCCAGTGATATTTACAGCAACCCCTCACCTGAAACACGCTCCCACGGCTATGGCATAAAGTAGCCCAGACCTCAACTTTATGCAAATGAGGAGCAGCCAACGTGATGCCCCGTCTCTGGAATCATGCCCCCACGCTACCAGAATGCATTGCTCACACAGACAATGAATGGGAAGCCTGGAAAGGACGGAGCCTGTGGACACGTACCATCACTGGATTTAACATTAAAGACATGACCACTGACTATTTATGTAACAATTTAGCCACATATTCACAGACTGACCGTACACAGTTCAGACGTATACTCAGTTTGGACCGAGTATTGTTTATGTTTATTTATATATGTAAATAGAAGTTAAATACGTATGTTTCACTTCTGTTCAGCTTTGTTGTCCTTGTTTTTAACTGCATATCTATTTCTGTGCATGTACACTGAGAGGAGCCAGTTCCTGGTATGTGTTCACATATTTGGCCATTAAAGCTGATTGCGATTCTAAATGATGGTATTTCATTAGCCGGTTGTTACTGATGATACTCTGTCATTATGAGTGATACAAGTTGTTCATAACATGTCAACAGCTGTCACATGTTACTGTAGTCACTGTCTATGTAGCTTGGAGGGAAACTGACGACAGCAGCATGTTGTGGTAGTGTGGTAAAGCTGAGTGTTGGCTGTGTGATCCTGTAGACCACAGTAGCTCTGGGTTTGACTACAGTAAATGGTAAATGGACTTCCATTTATATAGTGCTTTTCTAGTCTTCCGACCACTCAAAGCTCTTTACACTACATGGCAGAGGCTGCTAAGGTGCCAACTTTGCCCATCAGGATCTAATCTAAATACTCATTCACACACCGATGGCTCAGCCTTCGGGAGTAATTTGGGGTTTAGTCTCAAAGACACATCGACATGTGACCCGGAGCAGCCGGAGATCGAACCACCGACTTTCCGATTGGTGGCTGACCTGCTCTACCCTCTGAGCCACAGTAGTATGTGTGTTTAGTGTTTCTATCTAAAAATGTCACATTTCAGCAGGATTGAAAGTGCAGAACATATCTGTTCTAGCATTATTGCTTGGGGCAGATTAATAATTAATTATTAATTATTATCAAAATATGTATCCATATAATTAATAACTAGGGATGTCAATCGAATAAAATAGTTAATCAGGATTAATCATAAATGTACCTCAAAGGGAGATTTGTCAAGTATTTAATCCTCTTATCAACATGGGAGTGGACAAATATGCTGGTTTATGCAAATGTATGTATATATTTATTATTGGAAATCAATGAACAACACAAAACAATGACAGATATTGTCCAGAAACCCTCACAGGTACTGCATTTAGCATAAAACAATATGCTCCAATCATAAAATGGCAAACTGCAGCCCAACAGGCAACAACAGCTGTCAGTGTGTCAGTGTGCTGACTTGACTATGACTTGCCCCAAACTGCATGTGATTATCATAAAGTGGGCATGTATGTAAAGGGGAGACTCGTGGGTACCCATAGAACCCATTTACATTCACTGATCTGGAGGTAAGAGCAAGCTAGTATGACATGGTTGGTACGGATGGATCATTAGGTTTGCTAGTTGATACCAGTATCTTCAGTCTAATTTTTAAACCTGAAAATCACATCTTGCGTTAATGTGGTAAAGAAATTAGTGGTTATTATCGCATTAACTTTGACAGCCCTACTAATAACTAAACATTTTGATTCATAAACCTCTGAATTGGTGTAGAAGGTGAAGGAGAGTGATGACACTCAGCTTCAGCTATCAAACCCACTTCATTTAGGTAACACAATTTAACTTTAGAATAAATTCAGGAGACCATCCTATTTTGAAAAAACTAGGAAAACTTGATATTTGATATTAATCCATCTACGGAGTTCTTTGGCATAGTGAACAGTAATTCAAGTTGTTTTAAATTAACACACACAAATCAAATAAGCAGGTTATTTATAGATGACATGTTTCTTTACTAACTAGATAACTAAACTACTAACAGAAGATAAATGCATAAATGAATAAAGGACAAATCAATGAATAAACAGTGCAGTTTAAGGAATACATCAATGAACATTTATGACTATGAATGAATCAATCAATCAATTAAATTCATTGTTTGACATCAATTAAATGTAGTTAAGGAATTAATGCACCGTTAGTTGAGAGTTTAAAGGTCCCATATCATGCTCATTATCAGGTTCATACTTGTATTTTGTGTTTCTACTAGAACATGTTTACATGCTGTAATGTTAAAAAAAAAAGTTATTTTCCTCCTACTGTCAGCCTGAATATGCCTGTATTTACCCTCTGTCTGAAACGCTCTGTTTAGAGCATTTTGACCGAATTGCGAAGAAATTGCAGCAGAATTGGGTTGCTAGGCAACAGCTTGGGTCCACGTTTACTTCCTGTCGGCTGATATTATTCACATAAACTGCAACAGGAAATAAACTGGGACACATTTAGAATGTTTACGTTTAAAGGGTCTAAATATTGTATATTTATGACATCACAAATGGACAGAAATCTTGACAGCTTGTTTCAAATACAGAGTTTCTGAATACGGGCTGTGTGTATTTCCCTGTGGATTGAGAGTTTCGATACTTGGACTTGGACTTATATAGCGCCTTTCTAGTCTTCTTTACACTATATGTCAGTATTCACCCATTCACACACACATTCGTACATTCTGATGGCAGAGGCTGCTAAGGTGCCAACTTTGCCCATCAGGATCTAATCTAAATACTCATTCTCACACCGATGACCTTTAAGAAGCACCAGGGAAGATTGGGAAGCAGTTTCATAGTCATTCTAAGTTTCGGGGTAATATTGGAGCTTGGTAGCAGGTTGTGTCTGGACCTCTGCATGTTGGACCTTGTTGGAGCCTGCCGTGCGAACTCCTTCCACCTCCATCTCTCTCTGGTCACTGAGTCATCTCAGTTCTTCAACCCCACTTCCTTCTGTAGCTGCAGGGGGTCACATTGCCACTTTCCTTTTACAGTCTTTTCATTGAATTTAAGGTTTCGCTCTGCAGCCTATAATTATTTATTTATTAGCATTAGTTAGATAGATGATTTGAGTTATCTAAGCTGAAAATGAGTGGAATAGATAAATTGAACTAAACTAGGTATCACACATGAAGATTGTATGTCTTCAAAAGAGAGCAGGAAGAAAGCAGGAGGATTTGAGACAGGGTTGTGTCTCTACAGCCATGGGCGAAGGGAAGGCCAACCTAAAAATTCAGTTTTCTTCTTTTCATAAACATGATATGACAAACAAGCTTCCTGTTATTAAAACATATGTTAGCTCAGCATAACATATCAATAAAAAAACATATTAATTGGCATTAAATGTCAGTCTCATTTCATCTTCATTCACAGTTTAGATGTGAGGCTGTGTGTGATTTTGGGAGCCACCTATATGAATGCAGTGTAGGTCGTCATTAAGGTAGATGGGTGAGACTTGGGTCCTTTATGAGGGTCCCTGACTTCATAAGTGGACTTCGGTCCGACTGGACACTCCGATGTCGTTGTTTCCTCTGGGTGAGCTCCTCCAGTGGGAACTGAAGTTTCACACCTTAGAGGCGTGAGTCCACGCACCGTGTCTGGAAGAATAAGATATAACTTCATTATCATTTTCATGTTTCAATATGCTTTATCTTTCAGTTGTCACGCTGTACTGTGCTTCTTCACCGTTTACCTTTTAACAGTATCGGCCTACAAGCAGACAATCTACTAAGCCCGTTGACACTGTGCGTCTCCCTTGAGAGCACTGAAACCAGAAGTTACAGTCAATAACTTACTGTAACCAGTAGAAGTGATAGATAGCTGCCTAGCTAGTTGTTACAGAATAACACAAGGAGGAAAGTAGGGAAACGGGGAACTGTGGGTCTTAACTGTGGAGAGAAACACTATTTTAAACACCAAGACAGATAAAGACAGAGGAGATGTATAAAGAGAAGAGAGACAACACTGTTTCCAAACCAGTGTGTGGGCTCAGAGAGGTTGCAGACTCAGTGGGCTTTGTGCACACAGGAAGCAAAGCACTGTGGGAGTTTTTAATCCATCAATAGGTGCCTTTCCTTCAGGGTCTCTGGGAATTGAGCCAGCAACCCTCCAAGTCCTGGCAGCCCTGCCTCTGAAGGCATACTAGTCACTGTCTTCAGACACACACACACACACACACACACACACACACACACACACACACACAGTATGCCCATGCATTCAAACACTCGTACTCAAACACCCACTGCCTCCAATGCTCTCATCTTCCTCTGCAGTAACACACATACACGCTCTATCTCCCTTCTATCTGGCATCACCAGTTTCCACAGAGACACTTTATGAATAATGATTTATTTCAAGGGGGGGGAAGAAAATGAAGGGAATAGGCCTTGGATAAAGAATACATTACTTGCCCTCAAAGGAATACATTTACCCGAGGCAGCACTCCGAGTCATCTGAAGAACAGTTGGAGGATTCAGCTCGCTCAGAGACGATGGAACTGGGATACTTCTTCTATCCTGGATATGAAAATGAAGTATTGTTTTCTTAATTAGGGAGAAGAAAAGCAGTGGGAGACCATGAGCAACAAAAAGGGGAGAGACAAGACTGACTCTAAACGTTAAGAGGAAGAGACACTGATTGACACCTCAGATGAGACGAGGAAGCTCGGGGAAGAGATTGAATCACAAAGAGGAAAGAAACAAAGAGGAAATGAGAGAGATGAAGTGACTTTTAACACAACTTGTTTTCATCTTTCGTGACAGTTAATAATCAATAAAAGTCAAATAAATCTATTTGTTATGGTGATATGCAGCACCAAGAGACGGTGAGAGATCCATTTGAAACATTGAGCTTCAGTAATGTTACCTACAGTAAGTCCACGCAGCTGTACTTAAACATCTCCATCAACTATGAGCTGTTGTGTCCGGGGAAACAGACTCCATGGTGCTCTATAGACCACCAGAGACCTCATTTAGAACCTTTGCATATGCATAAAAAGAGATTGAAATATGCGTATGCCACTTTCTAAGCATAAATTGTGATTTATAATGAAAAAACTTGATGAGTAAATGTGCGTTTATTGCCATCATAATACAAACAACTACACAGACATGCCACTGAGCAACATGTTGATTTGTAATGAAAAGGAAGAGGTCATCTTGCCGACTCCTGCGTGTTTTGTTTGGAGGGTTTCACTCTCCACTGGCTTTTCCCTTCAGCAGAGTCTGGACAGTTGTGGACTTGAAGGCATTGGAAATGGGCCTTCTAACATTACTTACCTCACTTCCTGTCTGCAGATTTATTTCCCAACAGTGACCAATTTCATTTGCCCAAGTGGAGCAAATGTATGGTTTCTCTGTTATAACTGATCTGTGACACTCTTAATGGTGTAGTTTCCACTGGGATCTCTGTCACCTTCTGAATCCTGAAGAAACATCACATAGTCTATATGTTGTTTCAGACGCTAATACACTGATCAGCCATAACATTCAGACCACTGACAGGTGAAGTGAGTAACATGGATTATCTGGTTACCATGGCACCAGGCAGTGGGGGGGATATATTAGACAGCAAGTGAACATTTTGAACTTTGAACTTTGTGTTGGAAGCAGAAAAAATGGGCCAGCGTAAGGAAGTGAGCGACTTTGACGAGGGCCAGATAGTGCTGTCTAGACGACTGGGTCAGAGCATCTCCAGAGCAGCAGGCCTTGTGGGATGTTCCCGGTCTGCAGTGGTCAGGACCTACCAAAAGTGGTCCAAGGAAGGATGACCGGTGAGCCGGCGACAGGGTCAGACCCGAGGCTCATTGATGCACGTGGGGAGCGAAGGCTGGCCCGTGTTGTCCGGTCCAAAAGAAGAGCTACTGGAGCTCAAACTGCTGAAAAAGTTAATGCTGGTTCTGATAGAAAGGTGTCAGAACACACAGTGACGAGCAGTTTGTTGTGTATGGGGCTGCGTAGCCGCAGACCAGTCAGGGTGCCCCGTGCTGACCCAAGTCCACCGCGAAAAGCGCCTACGATGGGCACGTGAGCATCAGAACTGGACCACGGAGCAATGGAAGAAGGTGGCCCAGTCTGATGAATCACATTTTCTTTGACATCATGTGGATGGCAACGAGTTGGAGGTGTTGACTCGGCCTTCAGATTCTCCAGATCTCAATCCAATGGAGCATTTGTGGGATGTGCTGACAAACAAGTCTGATCCACGGAGGCCCCACCTCGCAACTTCCAGGACTTAAAGGATCTGGTACTGACGGCTTGGTGCCAGATACCACAGCAGACCTTCAGAGGTCTAGTGGAGGCCAGGCCTCCACGGGTCAGGAGGACCTACTGAATATTAGGTGGTCATCATGCTATGGTTGATCGGTGTATGGAGGCTGTAGGACAGAATCAGGTTTCTATCAATGAAAATCTAGATTTTAAGTAGTGCATTAAAAATACAGAAATTTGCATTGCATTTACAATTATTTCATGACATTAACATTAATATGGAAGCACTATAACCAATTTCATCATGATGTTATTTGTTAGTTTGCTATAAATCTGTCCATTATCTCTAACTGTTTATCCTTTGCAGGGCTGAGGCAGATTATTATAAATACAGACTCCTTTATTGATTGATTGATGAACCCTGACTTTATGATGTCCCCTGCATGCAACCACATCTACTCTCTTTGACTCTTCTACAGCACCTCATTAACTGATGTCATTCCATACTATGTATTCTATGCAAAGTGCTATACAGTAACCATAACGACTGAATAAATAACCAAAGAAAGAACCAGGAACAAGAAGTCAAACAACAGAATGGCGTCGTAGAGACAGGGCGACATGCCAGGAGCTCCGTACCTGTTAAGGTTATTTTAGTGTTTTTTTTAAAGATTAATTTGTATTATTAGGCCAGTTTTATGTTATTTTGTTAAGTTTTGCTAGTTTTATGTCTTGTGATAGTTTCAGGCTCTATAGTATCAGTTAAGTAAAGCAACGTCAAAGAATGGACGACGGCGACAATAACAACAACAATAACAAAGCCCCCAGGATCAGTTACAACAGAGAGACACTTCTGAACATCAGAGAGGGGAGCATTCACCACAGCCAGGACCTCCTCACTCCGGATCTAACTCTCTTTCCTGAACTGAGGAGGACAGACAGGCGAGCCAGGGTCCGACCGAAGTCCGGGTCCCAACAAAGAAGGAGAGGCCGGCGAGCCGGGGTCCTGGTTCGGCTGAGACGGCGCGCTCATCGCCCCCCACTCCCCACCATGTTACTGGCAAACGTGCAGTCTCTCGACAACAAACTGCGAGCTGCGGGCGCGGATATGTTTCCAGCCGGACATCAGAAACTGTAACGTTATCTGCTTCACGGAGACCTGGCTGTCAGCTGAGGTACCGGACCACGCCATCGAGCCCCCGGGTTTCACCGTCCATCGGGTGGACAGAGACCAGGAACTCTCCGGGAAAACAAGGGGCGGAGGGGTATGTCTGATGGTTAACCGGACTTGGTGTGTCCAACAGAACATCAGGACCATCGGCACCTTCTGCTCCCCTGACTTGGAGTACCTCATGCTGCAGTGTCGGCCTTGTTGGCTCCCCAGGGAGTTTACATCGGTTACCATCGCCGGTGTTTATATCCCCCCCCAGGCCGACACGGACAGAGCGCTCTGGGAGTTACACAGGGCAGTTAACGTGCAGGAGACCGCGCACCCGAGGACCGCACTCATTGTTGCGGGGGACTTCAACCGGGCCAATCTGAAGAACATTTCCCCAAAACTGTATCAACACATTGATTTCAACACACGGGGAGACAACACACTGGACCACTGCTACACACCCTTCCTCAACGGCTACAAAGCCCTCCCCCGCCCACCTTTCGGCAAATCGGATCACTCCTCCATCCTCCTTCTCCCCGCCTATAGGCAGAGACTGAAACGTGAAGCCCCCGCCTACAGGACCGTTCACTGCTGGTCAGACCAATCAGACGCCATCCTTCAGGATTGTTTTGATCACGTGGACTGGGGGATGTTCAGGACCGCAAACGACAGCAGCAGTGACTTCACAGACACAGTCACCAGCTTCATCAGGACATGCACGGAGGACGTAGTCCCCACAAAAACTATATAGACAAAGCCAAATCAAAAGCCCTGGATAAACTGTGATGTCCGTGCAGCCCTCAATGCACGGAACACAGCCTTCACCTCAGGCTCACCAGACGACTGCAAACATTCACGTTACTCTTTAAGGACAGTAATCAAACAGGCAAAGAGGGACTTCAGACAACGGGTGGAGTCCAAACTCACTTCCAACAACCCAAGGCACTTGTGGCAAGGACTCCAAACCATGACAGACTTTAAAGGACCCAGACAACAGATCACAAACACAGCACCCAACCTCCCAGACGAACTCAATCATTTTTACGCCAGGTTTGAATCCTCTGTCAGACCCTGTGTCATGTCCTTGCCCACCCCCATCCCTGCAGACAATCAGAACCCCCCCTTACTACCACTACCATCCAACACTGACAACCCCCTTCCCTCTACCCCCACCTCAGCTGAAAACCTGGATTGCCCACCACCTCCACACCCCTCCTCCATGACTGTTGCAGAACAGGACCGTCCCCTCTCCATCACAGAGGCTGATGTTTGCCGGACCCTCCTGCGTATCAACCCACGCAAAGCGGCCGGCCCAGACGGCATTCCTGGACGCGTCCTGAAGTCCTGCACACACCAGTTGGCGGGGGTTTTCACAACAATTTTCAACTTGTCGCTCTCTCTCCGGACTGTCCCCACCTGCTTCAAATCCACCACCATCATCCCCATCCCCAAACAACAAAAAGTAATCAGCTTAAACGACTGGCGCCCCATAGCCCTCACCCCCATAACCCTCACCCCCATAGCCCTCACCCCCATAGCCCTCACCCCAATAATCAGCAAGTGTTTTGAGAAGCTGGTTAAATCCCTCATCTGCCCCATGCTTCCCCCCACACTCGACCCCCTACAATTTGCATACCGCCCAAACAGAGGCACAGAGGACACCATCGCCCATGTACTACACACCGCCCTCTCCCACCTGGAAGGAAGGGACACCTATGTGAGGATGCTGTTCGTGGATTACAGCTCAGCGTTCAACACCATAGTGCCCTCCAGGCTCGTCAGTAAGCTTAAGGATCTGGGCCTGAACACACCACTGTGTGACTGGATCCTGGACTTCCTGACGGGACGCCCCCAGGTGGTGAGAATCGACAACCTCACCTCGACTTCACTGACTCTCAGCACGGGAGCGCCACAGGGCTGTGTTCTCAGCCCCCTCCTGTACTCCCTCTACACCCACGACTGTGTGGCAACAAGAGCTTCAAGCACCATCGTGAAGTTTGTGGACGACACAGCAGTTGTGGGGTTGATCTCCCATGGCGACGAGACGGCTTACAGGGAGGAGGTGACCACCCTGGAACAGTGGTGTCAGAACAACCACCTCTCCCTGAACATCTCAAAGACCAAGGAGGTCATCGTGGATTACAGGAGGGGGGTTTGCACTCACCCCCCAGTCACCATTAACGGCACAGCGGTGGAGAGGGTGGACACCTTTAAATACCTGGGTGTCAATATCCATAAGGACTTGACATGGGCCACCCACACCACCGTTGTAGTCAGGAAGACCCAGCAGAGACTGTACGCTCTGCGGCGACTCAAGACTTTCAGACTGAAACCGCAAATCCTCAGGGACTTCTACCGGGGCACCATAGAGAGCCTCCTGACAGGCTGCTTCACCACCTGGTTCGGCAGCTGCACCAACGTGGACCGTAAGGCGCTGGAAAGGGTGGTGCGCTCGGCCCAACACATCACCGGGTGCGAGCTGCCCAGCCTGCAGGAGCTGTACACACAGTGGTGCCTCAGGAAGTCCCTGAGGGTCATTAAGGACACGACACACCCCCACAACAGCCTGTTCTCCCTCCTGCCCTCTGGTAGAAGATACAGGACCCCCAGGACTCACACCAGCAGACTGAGGAACAGTTTTTTCCCCCAGGCCATCAGACTTTCAAATAGATAATTAATTCGACACATTCTTACACAAAAATATATCCTATACTGTATATACTGTATATATTCTTAATACATATGTTCTTAATATGCCTGTATATGTTCTTAATATGCCATTGTATAAAGTATTTCCTTTTATAATTGTAATGTAAATGTAATGTAAATGTAAATGTAATATAATTTATTATTTTAATGGAGCTTCCCAGCAAAAAGTATTTCACACGTTTGTACCTGTACAACCGGCGTGACAATAAACATCTTGAATCTTGAATCTTGAAAGTCCAAACACGAGGACAGCACAGTGCTGGAGAGTGATGTCTGTATAGAGCAGTCCTTTTCATCCCATACTCGCAGTGCGTTTAATCTCTGATTTTAACAGAATTATTCAGAAACCTTTTCATCTGCGTAACAGCTTTGTGGCCGGGCGGCTGGTTGGAAACAGAGAGGGGACTTCTCTCCTGTCGTGCAGGCTGGCACACCTGTTCTCAACCAGGTTAATTAGCTCATGAGAGTTAAAGGGCACTTTCACACTGGCAGGAGTTTTTTGGTGGTTCATCAAAAAAGATGCTAACATGAGCACTTTTTCTGCCCGAATGAGGCACTCCAAGATGATTCACATTCAAACTTTCTGCATTTCATGTGTGCAGTCAGATCTCTCTGTCTGTACTCCCACAGCGCAAGTTTATAAGAAAACAATGTCACAACGGTCTGTATACATTCATTCATTCATTTATTCAGTTTAAAGAACAAGAACAATATGTTAACATTATTAGTGGCAAGAATAGTCAGACAATGGAAGATGTGAATGCCCCATATGAACTGTACTCAATGCTGCTGTTTTGATGTGTAGAGGAGGAGAAGGGGTCTCTTTGTTTTCTCATCAGCTCATACACATTCTTTGCCTTTCATGCTCATGTGGGTATGCCTGCCCATATGTTGTTCTCCACTTTCTGTGCACACATCAGAACAAGGGCTGATATCATGCCAAAATCATTATGTAAATGTAGGCTACCGCAGATCGGAGCACCAGTAAACAAGCGTAAAAGCGGACCGGAGGGAGTTGGGGAAGGGAAACAATCAAATTCAGGTTCAGACTAACAAACAGTATGAAAACAACCAAAAGTGCCCTCACTCAGTCGGTGCGTTTCTATTCACTAAAGTAACCAGTTTACATTTGGCTTTCTGCAGAAATCAGATATCTTAAATGTCATCTGGGCCTACTGGAGAAACCTGGTTTCTGTAATTGAGGTAGGAGATTAGAGGAACCTGATTTCCCTGCTACAGTTCTCCTGGGCCATGTACACACATTAAACAGCATCCGTGACTTCAGGCTAAAACGTTACAAATCATTACACATAAGGATATATCCTTCCATTCTAAATATCTTAATTCAAAGTCCAACTAAAACTGAAACTCTTAACTTGTGTTAGCAGAGCAGCAGCTTCAGTCCTCTGTCTGTGTCTACACAGAGTGCATTAAGGCACACAGTATTCAAAGTATTGAGACAGACGTGAAGCTTCTGAATTGTCTTCGGGTGGTGTAAAGCACCATGAGAGCCGTGATGCAGCCTGTGTATCCAGCTGTCTGTGTGTTGAACATGGAGAGACTGGGCAACAGGTGGCTTTGCTGACATGTTACACGCTTGTTTCTTGAATGATTTATATTGTTTTAAACTTGTGAGATATGATGATATGAAAATGATAAACATACTACATGATCATACATCCATCACTGTGTGGTTTGGATCAGCCACCAACCAGGACAGGGACAGACTAGGAACGGGAAAAGCACTGGTGCCGGCCTGTGCCCACCAAATGGGACAGGAACAAACTAGAATGGACAGTCAGGACTGGTGCCAGCGTGTCCTCCATCCAGGACTTCTACACCTCCACAGTCAGGAAGCACCACTGTAGACCCTCCACATCCTGGACACAACCTGATCAAACTCCTCCCCTCTGCGAGGCGCTACAGAGCACCGTACGCCAACACAACCAGACACCAGAACAGGTTCTACCCTCAGGCCGTCACTCTGATGAACACCTAATCAGTCACATAACGTCAGGAACAATCCCTGTATACATATTATATACAGGTATACTGTATATATATATATATGTGTGTGTTTTATACTCCATTGAAATGCTTAATCCAATGATTACATGATGGAATTAAAAACAAACCCTCTGCCCAGAGAAACAGATGGAGCAGGACTGCCCCTGACTGCAGCCTGGGCTACTTAGCACTAGATAACATCTAGATAACATCAGACACTCAGTTTGAAAGGCCTCCTACTTTTCCCTGTTTAAAAAAGGAAACTACACATCGTCCTTGTGGACAGAATGTTAAAAACCCTTGTCTCAGTACATGGTAATCATTTTATTCAGCTTTACTACAGATTGTTTTTTTACCCTAACCTAATAATTTAGCTTGCTGCTTTAGATGTGATGATCATGTGTCCCGTTTCTTGGCAGCAACAGGCCTATAACCTGCTTTGGCACATTGCTGTTTTTTACAGCCATGCCAATAAAGCATCTTTCAAGACGATTCAATTGGAATGAACTAAAAACAACCAAAAACACTGAAACTAAGGTGGAATGAAAGCTGTCCGAGTTCAAGTGCCAAACACAGAGGCTGATGGAATTCACTTCAGTGCAGACTATAAAATCACTCTGACGTCTACAGCTCATCGCAGACGGCAGTAGAGTGAGCTGAACCACAACTGAGATACACAGAAACACACAGTACATACAGTCTGCCTGTATGGAGTCTATCGACTACGCCTACTCCAATTTACTATCAGGACTGCAGGGCTAAGTTAATGTGAATGAACTGCCAATAAATTAGAGCTGACACTGTGTGATCTGTGTGGTTATACCACACGTCTCCAAGCAGAAGAGAGCACCCTCTGCTACAGGATGGGATGTTAACTGACGAAACTAGTGTTGATCTGCAATCACACACACACTTCCTGCAAGAAGGAAATATATCAACATGATCAACATACATGGACTACCGACTGGGATCTCTGGGGACCCCAAGAATAAACTACTGTAAGAAACCAGGCAACAATGAGCATGGCACTTTATGAAACGGTCGCTATATCGTGACAGTAGTACATGAAACAGGTAACCTGGAAAAAATCTTGTTCCTCTGTGTCCTCATGTGTCCTCCGGTGCTCCTAACGGCATCTGCAAGATTTCACAGACCGGAGGAAAACAAGCAGTCAGAGCTGATCTGAGGTCTGCTGTCAATCTGCTGTCTATGAGAGCCGGCTGTCAATCACTCACTAACTCCGACCAAACGGTCAAACTAGGCAGCGCTGATCAAATATGAATCAATATTCTGTTACGTTAATGCCTATTTCTCTCCTCAAATGTTCTCAGAATCATCTTGTAGTGCACGGTTTAGCTGTAAAATGAGAAAGATTGTGACGCCGTCGACATTTTGAAATCTGGTGAAGGAACGCCAAGTTCCGGTCACATGACCGGAGCACAGCCAATAGGAACGCTCTCTCTCTGAAATGACCTGTGATTGGTCAAAGTCTCCCGTCACAGGCTAGATGTTCTAAAGTCTGAAAACAGAGCCATGAGGAGGAGCAGAAGTCTAGTTTTCTCTCAGAACACTTGAATTACAATATGCTGAAAGGTTATTATGGGATTTTTGCTCCATGATGCCAAATATATGTTGCCTACTGAAGCTTTAATTTGCACATTGTGTATAATGAAAATAGACAGGGCAAATGAGGAAACATGTCTTGTTTTTGTCTATGTGTTTAGTCGAGGTTCTCAGTGTCTGATCCCGATGCCCTTTAGGGTCAGTATGTGACACACTGGGCTTGCAAGTAACCTGATGATGGTGCTAGATGACATTTCATGGCAAACCATCCAATAGTTGTCAAGACATTTGAATCAAAATCACAAATGTCAATGGTTGCGCTAGAGGAACAGTCTGGGAGTCAATATTGTCTGCGGACAATAAATGTCTTTACAAAATGTAATGCCTGTCAACGGTTAATGTTGAGATATAGTGAAATAAGTGGACAAAAGAAAACTTTCACCAGCTGATTATCAATGGGATTCATCCTCTGAGAAATATGGATACCTGCACATAATTCATGGCAATCCATCCAATAGTTGTTGAGACATTTCAGTAAAAAGCAAAACTGTCAATGTTGTGGTAGTGTTAGAGGAAAAGTTGATGGATTAAGTAGGATCCACCCTCTTGGGACCATGATGTCTGACATTCCATGGTAATGAGATATGTCCTACTACCTGACCGACATTGCCATCACCCCCCCCCCCCCCCCCCCCCCCCCCCCCCCCCCACACACACACACACACACACACACACACACACAAAGACCTTCTCATATCGGTCAAGATTTCATTTGTGGTTGATTTGGGGACACCTGTGATTACTGGTGGCATATCCCAGAGTTCCATTTGGGTTTCTCACCTCATGTTTTTTTAGTAAAGGAGACTAAATGAGGTAGTCAACATTCTCATCTGAAATGCTAATAATGAACTTGTGATCTAATGTCATCTGCTTTAAGACAAATGCACCAATGTAGTGGCTATTACTGAAAAAATAGCAGGTAGGGAAACCCCACCAGGCCAGCTGAACATGCATTAGCTGGTGGAAAAATGCACAACTGAGATTACAAAGCAAAACACAGTAAGGAGCATGAGGCAGGAGGATGGGAAATTGGCAGCTAGGGCAGGTTTCACTGCCAGGTAAAGTCACTGTGTGAGACGGGTCCAGGAAACAGAGGGAAGGCAAACAGACAGACACACACACACACACACACACACACACACACACACACACACACATTCAGCCATGTAGAAACTCTTACAGACAGCTGACATTGACATGATATAGACAGGCTGAGGTGCAGCCTGGGTTTTCCTAACCCACAACAGGAGGGGGTTTGATTTGAAAGCTTCTATAGCTTCCTCGATTAATTAGAAGAGAAAAGTTATGCAACTGCCTGGCGACATGGTAGGAAAACACTCATAATTCTTGGAATAGTAAAGTCAGCAGCATCCTACCAGCAAAGGGCACAAGGGACATATGAGATGATGAGGTCTGATAGATAAGATGCGGCAAGCCCGTGTAATGATTTATACATGAGCAGAAGCACTCCAATGTGGCTTGCTTTGAGGGCACATAAGGGTATGTCAAAATGGGTGTCATTGTGTAGTTTATACTCAAATCTACCTGTGGCATTTGTAAAAGTTGAGTTTTATGAATGAAGTGAAACGACAACCTAACCATAATCTTTCTTAAAGACAAGATCCGCTGTGTTCACAAGGTGATGTGTAGAAATACCCTCATGGTGTGTAGACATACCCTCATGTTGTGTAGACATACCCTCATGGTGTGTAGAAATACCCTCATGGTGTGTAGACATACCCTCATGGTGTGTAGAAATACCCTCATGTTGTGTAGAAATACCCTCATGGTGTGTAGACATACCCTCATGGTGTGTAGAAATACCCTCATGGTGTGTAGACATACCCTCATGGTGTGTAGAAATACCCTCATGGTGTGTAGAAATATCCTCATGGTGTGTAGACATACCCTCATGTTGTGTAGACATATCCTCATGGTGTGTAGACATATCCTCATGGTGTGTAGACATATCCTCATGGTGTGAGGTAAAGAGACATTTATTTTCCAGCATGTACAGTACATCCAAACCAGATAATACAGCTACACAATTTAAATATTTTCTGTGAGTAAAACCTTCAGCAGGCAGAATCATTTTGGCATCATTGGGCAAAAAAGCCCAGCAAGACAGCAGCTGAAGCAACAAATTTATCAACGCTAATCTAACAGCCTGAACTGGATTCAAAGCACCACCACAGCCTGATGACTCCAACTAACAAACATCTGGAAGAGCTTTAGCCAGCCTACAGTACACTAACAAATGAACACAAAGGGAGCTTACACAGTAGGCTATGTCAATAAGCATATAGTAAGAATGAAAGGATGACGGCACCTCAACACATACTTGCATTTATAGGTTGTATCATTCATCATCAATGGCACAGTGGCCTAATGTTATCACAGACACAGATAACAGGAAGTTGGCATTTTCCAACATAACAATTATTACTATAGATTCAAATCCTTGATTCCTATAAACAACTGTACTCACACGTTAGAAGTTCATCCTACGGGCCTTGTACTCAGCAAAGTCATTAACAACACTGCTCAAGTCCAAACTCCTGGTCCTGCCATTCTCTATTGAGAATAAAGCCAATCCATTCAGTCTTTCTTGTCCCATGCTGCTCCTTAGATAACATTTAATCAACCAGAGCTTGGAGAATGAGCGCTCTGTGGTCGCAACCCTGACAGGTATGGTGAGGTATAACAGCAATGCTGTGCAAACCTCACTAAACGTGCGGTCCACAATGAGCATTTTGGCCAGGTTTTGCTATTTCTGCCTTGAGGCAGGCTCTGAATGTTAGGAGTTGGTTGTGGGGAACTGAAGGATAAATCCCTGCTGTAGTGGTCTGCGAGGCGCTGGGCGTACTGGTAAACTGTGTCAGCCAGCGCCACTGTTCAGCGCGCCAGGGTGGATAGCCTGGAAAAGTGTGTTAGTTTCACACACAGAAGTGAACCTCTGTGAAAGTTTACCGATAATGATGTCCAGACGGGCGTTAAAGACATTAATTCTGAAGTGGCTCTTGCCATCACTAAGTCTTTCATCTTCACAAAGTTCATCGAAGTGGCGTTTCACTTTTCTTTTGCGTATGTCTATGAACTCGCTCTGTGCTCCCCAAGATTTTGAGCGGTGTGCTTGACCTGGTCAAAGTCATGTCTGTATGTAGATAGGTTCTCGATTGTGTCTTGGAGGAGACCGATAGCTTTTTGGATGGATGTCTACATCTTTTGCCGCAACATCTTTGATGCTACATTAATGTTTTCCAGTATTTGTGTTTGTTGTTCGTTTGTTGTAAGAATTTTTCCATTTGTTTTTTTAGGGCTGTAGCTTTATCCCATTCCTCGCTCTTTTCGCTTATGAGTAGAAACTGTATAGAAAGGATTTTAACAGTTTAAGAAAGATCTCCATAAAATTTGTTGTTGGATATTCATGGTCACCAGATTTTTATTGATTTTGATAAACCCTGACCTCTCCTCCAGAGAGCCACCAGCTACCTTCAGGGCATTGTTTTAGCCACGTCTTTGTACAAAACTTCATAGCAATCCATCCAATAGTTGTTGAGTCTGGACCAGACATTCACGGTCCCTACATCATTCATTCTAATGATGTTTTTGATCCCCTGACTTTTCACCTAGCGCCATCATCAGGTCAAATCAGTTTGCCCAATTCTTTGGTTTATGTCCAAATACCTGCAAAACTATTGAAATTCTCATCAGCCTCCGCTGCATTTTGAGCTAATTAGCAAATGTTAGCATGGTAACACGCTTATCTAGAATAGTGAACAGGGTAAATGGGTCTTTAATATCAACATCAGGGATGCAACGATACCGATACCAGTATCAGGTATCAGGTCCGATACTGTGCTCATGTACTCATACTCGCAAAACGTTTCTGATACAACGGCACTGATACCACTTTACAGTGGTGCGCCCGACCCCGCTGGGCCGGGATCCCGCCTCAGCCGGCGCGCGCCGGCCCTCACTTTCATTGCGCCATGGGGTTTTGCTTGCACCCTCTGACTCGCGCGTGCGTTAGACTCCTTGGTTCGTGTTTCAAGATGGGTCGGGTGGGTTGCCGACATCGCTGCAGACCCCTGGCGCCTTGTACATGGGCCGATCCCAGATCTGGCGGTACGACGCAGTCGGGGCACACTGAGGACAGTCCGCCCCGGTTGACAGTCGCACCGGAAGCAGGGGGCCACCCCCGGTGCGGCGAGGTCCGGCTTTCCCAAGCCGACCAGTTGCGGCGCACCGCCTCGTATGCGGGACTCCCCAGCCTGCCGTGTGTCGCTCACACCCTCCAGCTGGCTGTTAACGAGGGTCTTTTGGCTCAGAGAAGTACTCGTATTGGTACTCGGTATCGGCGAGTACCCGAATGTAAGTACTTTACTTGTACTCGATCTGAAAAAAAAGTGATATCGGTACATCCCTAATCAGCATGTTTGCATTGTCAGTGTGTCATGGCTGTAGACTCTTATGTTGGGTTCACATAGGGAACTATGTTAATCGTCCTGCGAGCTGCAGCCTGCCTGTTCACATCAGGAGCACATTTCTCTGCACCGGTCAACAAGCGATTCTGCTCCTCTGCTGTTTACTATAGAGTGTGTGTGTGTGTGTGTGTGTAGTGTGTCTGTTTGTCTCTCTCGCTCTCTGTTTAGACAGCACTTTCACAGCCTATATGAACCTGCTGTTAGGCTTGTTCACCTCTGCACAAAAACAATTCTAAATGTAACATGCAGGCAGACCACTGTCAGGACAAACCTTCCAAGGCTTTTAGAATAAGAATATCCTGCATGCTATCTGGGCGGCACGGTGGTACAGTGGTTACTGTCGCCTCACAGCAAGAGGGTCGCAGGTTCAAACCCGACTTGGGGCCCTTCTCTGTGGAGTTAGCATGTTCTCCCTGTGTTAGCGTTACGTTAGCCCACAGTTCAAAGACATGCAGGTTAGGTTCAGAATCAGAATTGTGTTTATTGCCAGGTGTAAGAGATTTGCACTAGGAATTTGCTTTGGTTATGTTGGTGCAAGTCAAAACAGTATAATAACAAAAGAATAGATAAAAACATTAGAATAAAATAGAATTAAAAAATTGGAAAAATTTAAATTTTAAGAATACAATATACAAAATAAGCTATAAACAAAAATAAACATGATATATACAGATAGTGCAAATATTGCCGGAGTGTAAACAATCAGGTATCAGAGGGAGAGAGAGGGATACAGTAGGGGGTGGTATTTAGAGTGTATGAAAGAGGGGGAGAGTCAGTGTCGGCGGGGCAATAGTGTGTGTGTGTGTGTGTGTGTGTGAGGGAGAGCGTCACAGGGGGGCAGAGGGGCTGTTGGAGAGCCCCACTGCCATGGGGAAAAAACTGTTTTTATGGCGTGAGGTTTTGGTCCTGATGGACCTTAACCTCCTGCCAGATGGCAGAGTCTGAAAGAGATGGTGTCCGGGATGGGAGGGGTCAGCCACAAGCTTCCCTGCCCTCCTTAAGGTCCTGGAGGTGTATAGCTCCTGGAGGGAGGGAAGGTTGCAGCCGATCGCCCTCTCTGCAGCACAGATGACCCGCTGCAGCCTGGCCTTGTCCCTGGCGGTGGCAGCGGCGAACCAGACGGTGATGGAGGAGGTGAGGATGGACTCGATGATGGCCGAGTAGAAGTGCACCATCATGGTCTGTGGCAGGTTGAATTTCTTCAGCTGCCGCAGGAAGTACATCCTCTGCTAGGCCTTACTGATGAGGGAGCTGATGTTTAGCTCCCACTTGAGGTCCTGGGCGATGGTCGTGCCCAGGAAACGGAACGACTCCACTGTGTTGACTGGGGAGCCGCGCAGGATGAGGGGGGGGAGCGGGGCTGAGTTCCTCCTGAAGTCCACCGCCATCTCCACTGTCTTCAGGGCGTTCAGCTCCATGTGGTTCTGGCTGCACCAGGATGCCAGATGGTCAACCTCCCATCTGTTAGATTGGTGACTAGAGGTGCAGCCGTTGGTGTACAGGGAGAAGAGCAGTGGGGAGAGAACGCAGCCTTGGGGGGCACCGGTGCTGATGGTCTGAGTGTCGGAGACTTGCTTCCCCAGCCTTACGTGCTGACTCCTATCAGTTAGAAAGTCTGTAATCCACCTGCAGGTGGAGTCAGGCACGCTCAGCAGGGAAAGTTTGTCCTGTAGCAGAGCTGGGCTGATGGTGTTGAATGCGGAGCTGAAGTCCACAAAGAGGATCCTGGCATAGGAGCCAGGGGAGTCCAGGTGCTGGAGAATGTAGTGGTTTCCAGAGAGGTGTTAAAAATCCCTGTAAACACTGGAGACAACTGGTCTGCACAGTGTTTGAGGGTTGCAGGTGAGACAGCGTCTGGGCCGGCTGCCTTGCGGGGGTTTTGTCCTTTGAAGAGCCTGTTGACCTCCCCCAGAGGTGTGAAGGGGGGAGGGGTGTGCTCAGGCTTGGTGCTTTTGGAGAAAGCTGGTGGCTGATGGCTGGGGGGAGAGGAGATGCAGTCAGGACTGGCACTTTGTCTGTCGAATCTACAGTAAAACTCATTCAGCTCATTTGCCAGTCGGAGGTCATTCGTGGAGTGGGACGGTTTGGGCTTATAGTTTGTGATCTGTCTCAGCCCTTTCCAGACTGAGGCAGAGTCATTGGCTGAGAACTGCTCTTGTAGTTTCTCTGAATACAGCCGTTTAGCTTCCCTCGCTGCCTTGCCAAACGCGTATTTAGCCTCTTTAAAGCCCTCCCTGTCACCACTCCTAAATGCCTCCTCCTTAACCAAACGAAGCTTGAGTTTGGCTGCGAACCAGGGCTTCTCGTTGTTGTAGTGAACCCTGGTGCGCGTCGGTATACAGCTGTCCTCACAGAAGCTGATATACGACGTCACAGCCTCTGTGTATTCGTCCAGACTGTCAGTGGCAGTCTTAAACATCTCCCAGTCCGTGCAGTCCAGGCACTCATGCAGATCCTCCACTGCCTCGCTGCTCCACTTCTTGGTCGTCCTCACAACCGGTCTAGCCAGTTTGACCCTCTGCCTGTAAGAGGGGATGAGGTGGACCAAGACGTGGTCGGAGTTTCCCAGCGCAGCGCGGGGAACGGCGTGATATGCCTTACTGATGTTACAGTAGCACTTGTCCAGCGTGTTCTCCTCTCTGGTCGGACATTTAATAAACTGTTTGTATTTTGGGAGTTCCTGTGATAAGTTCCCTTTGTTAAAGTCCCCAAGAACGATAACAAGAGAGTTTGGGTTGTTCCTCTCCACCTCCCGTATCTGGTCGGCAAGCTGCCGCTGCGCGAGCTCCACGTGAGCCTGCGGTGGGATGTAAACACCGACCAGAATGAAGGAGGAGAATTCACGGGGGGAATAAAATGGTTTGCAGTTGATAGTAAAAGATTCCAGATCCGGAGAACATGTCCGCAGAATCACTGTCACGTCCTTGCACCAGGCATCGTTAATGTAGAAACATATTCCCCCTCCTTTTGACTTGTGTGATAACTCCGGGTCGCGGTCGGCTCGGAACAGCTGGAAGCCGGGCAGCTGCAGCGCAGAGTCCGGTATAGTTCCACACAGCCACGACTCAGTAAAACACAAGACCGAAGAGAGGGAAAAGTCTCTGTTGATTCTAACCATCAGAAGCAACTCGTCCACTTTGTTGCACAGTGAGTGCACGTTGGAGAGGAATATCGCAGGCAGCGGAGTTTTTAATCCTCTCTGTCTGAAGCGATTCAGCGCTCCAGAGCACTTTCCCCTCCTGCGCTTAACCGCTCGGCCGAGGGCCACAGCTCCCAGTAAAATGTGTATTAAATCTGCTGAAGGTGCCAGAAAGTTGGGGAAAAGATCTGCTGGGGTGGATTCCCTGAGGTTAAGGATTTCTTCTCTAGAGAAGACAATCCGTGAACTTTCACAAAAAACTAAAGAAACACAAAAAAACAAGAAAAACAGAGCGCACCAACTCGCCGAGGCAGCCGTAGTTAGCGCCATCTTGGTCGTTCATTGTTGACTCTAAATGTCCCGTGTGAGTGGTTGTCTGTCTCTATGTGTCAGCCCTGTGATAGTCTTGAGATCTGTCGAGGGTGTACCCCCCCGCCTTCACCCAATGTCAGCTCCAGCCCCCCCGCGACCCTGAATAGCATAAGTAGTTATGGATAATGAATGAATGAGTAAATGTATTAACCCCCTAGTCCCAGTCCTCTGTAAAGCAATCTATATGAGGTTTAAGGGGACCAGTTAGAGATACATGTGTTTTAGCATGTGTTCAATAATCCCACTTCATTTGTTATGTTTTTTTAATTCATAAGCAATTCAGATATTCAGATAGTTTGGCAGTTGTTACATGAAACTCTCTGCACACAAGCAGAAAGAGAAAGAAAGGCAGAGCAAGGGAAGAGAGGATAAGTGAGTGATGTTTAGCAAAGGAATCTTTAGATTAACCTGCTTGTGATCATCAGACATCCACACTGGAAATAAGTTCACTACAGAGCTGCATTTAGCCTGAGGAGTCTGAGACAACAATACAAACTACCTGGGTTTATTAGCAGAATAATAGAGCTCAGTTTTAACCTGGAAGACAGATGTAGCCACAGGGTGTGTGTGTGTGTGTGTGTGTGTGTGTGTGTGTGTGTCTCTGGGTTGTGCATAAGTGTGTTTGTGTGCAGCTAATTAGGATCTGTCATTCAGCCGACTAGTCACTTGACTTTAACTGTAATTATAGTTCTTTTCCAAGTCTTCACCCCTATGTCACAAGCATGCAAGCATGCATGCACGCACGCACGCACGCGCACGCACGCACGCACACACACACACACACACACACACACACACACACACACACACACACACACACACATACATACACACACACACACACACACACACACACACTCACATTGTTAGTGCTTGGTTGCTGGGTGCATTTCATGACACTGCTCGCCTCAGGCCTGAGATGATCCATAACCATTAATGTGGAATCCTAATCTGAATATCTAATCCTGACTGTAGCCCTGCTTAACTGTCAAACTCATTGAAAGCAAACTTTGGAAAAAGCATGAAAGAAACCGATAACACACAGTAGGCTAAACACTGTGTGGACACTATATAGTGTTTTTGTTAGTTTTAGCCAACAAAAACGTAAGTTATGTCCATAACTATGGATCTATGAGACCGAAGGATGACTGTCACCACGGTCTTCACCTTGAATGAAGCCATTCTTCTTCCTATCTGCGAGACCATAATATCAACAAAGTCATGTGACTGACCTTAAGAGGCTGGCCGTAGGCTATAAAGCATCCGGAAAACCATGCCTCTTCCTCCTGCCTGGAACGCCTCAGCCCGTTCCGAGCAACAAGAGATGGTGACGGTCATCCTTCGGTCTCATAGATCCATAGTTATGGACATAACTTACGATCTATTTCGATCTCACTCTGACCGTCACCACGGTCTTCACCTTGGATGACTAATATCAATATTGTCGCGAGGAACCGAAGATTCCACCTCCTCACCAACATGCTTGGCAGCCGACATAAGAACTGTGGAGCCAATTGCCGTAGACGTCACATTGACTCGTGCATGGAGTACTCCATGATGCTGCTGCACAAATGTCCCAAACAGCAACTCCCTTTAGAGCTGCCCATGAAGTGGTCACACTGCGTGTGGAGTGGGCCACTAGACCTTCTGGGACTGGGAAATCTTAGTTAGAGTAAGCCTGAGAAGCTGTCTCCACCAACCAGTGGAACAGACGCTGCTTAGACAGGGGGTGACCAAACTTCTTGCCCCCATAACAAACGAACAGCTGAGTGTGTGCCTGCCTCAGCGTCCGAGTACGATCAACATAGGCCTTCAGGGCTCTTACTGGACACAATGTATGAAGAGCCGCTCCCTCTTGGCAAGATGGATCACGTTGGAATGTTTCCATTTCAATAGCCTGATTCACTGTCTGAGGGCTTACCACTTTAGGGAGGAAGAACGGGTTCGGCCACAGGGACACCCCTGCATATTCTGCTCTCCACCTCAAGCACTCGGTATTCACAGACAATGCATGTAGCTCGCTCACCCTCTTGGCAGAGCAAATGGCCAAAAGGAATGCAGTCTTATGTGACAGAAACTTCAAATCTGACTGTTCCAGTGGTTTGTATGGGGCTGTAGCCAAGGACCTCAACACCAAAGGTAGGTCCCATGATGGAGCCCGTAGACTCCTGCCTGGGCGCAGACGGTGAGCACCTTTCAGAAACTGGGACACTTTGGGGTGCTTCCCTACCAAAAGACCCCCCACTGTGTCATGGAAAGTAGAAATAGCAACAGTGTAGCCCCTCAGGGTGCTAGCTGCCCTACCTGCATCCAGCAGCGACTGGAGGAAGTCAAGTACCAAAGCCACCGGGCAGGTGACGGGATCTGCCCCTTTATGGTGGCACAACGATGAGAAAAACTTCCACCTTAGCTTGTAATTGTAGCGTGTGGAGGGTGCTCTGGCATTATCTATGGTCTCCCGAACAGCGTCACTCAGGTCATGAGAGACGGACTGAGAAGGGGCCAAGCCCACAGCTGCATAACAGCTGGCTTGGGATACCAAATTTTTCCTCACGCCTGAGACAGAAGGTCCGCCCTGAGTGGCAAGGGCCCAGGTCGGCCGTGAACCAGGCGTAGGAGGGCCGGAAACCAATGTCTCCCCGGCCACCGTGGGGCTACCAACAGAACCTTGTAGTGCCCCCGGTTGATTTTGTCCAACACATGAGGAATCAATGGTAATGGGGGAAAAGCGTGAGTAACCCCTTCGGCCACTCGTGAGACAGAGCATCCAGGCCCAGAGGACCGCCTGGAGGCCTCAGGGAAAACCACAGCTGGCAATGGGCTGTCTCCTTGGATGCGAACAGATCTACCTGAGCTATGCCAAAACGAGTCCACAAACTCGCCACCACCTCCGAGTGTAGTCTCCATTCCACCGGGAGAGGCCCCGATCTGGAGAGGAGGTCTGCCGCCCGATTCAGCACCCCTGGTACATAGACAGCCTTGAGCAAGGCCAGACGTGGAAGCCCAAGACAGAAGCCTCTGTGCAACCTTGAGGCAACGCAGAGACTTCTCACCTCCTTGATGATTGACATGGTAAACTGCGGCTGAGCTGTCCGACTTCACCAGGACATGCCAGCCTCGTATGAATGGGAGAAAGGCCCTGAGAGCCAGATACACAGCCCTCAGCTCGAGCACATTGATGTGTTCGGTGTCCCATGGAGGTTTCCAAACACCTCTCACCATTCTGCCCTCCCAGACTGCTCCCCAGCCTGTCCTGGAGGCATCTGTGGACACCAATGTCCTCCTTGAAGGCAGATTGCCCAAGGGTACACCTTGTGTGAGCAACTTGTGGTCCCTCCATGGACATGACTGAGTCACTCTGAGCTTCACATGCCTGTCCCTCCGATGATGGAGGTTGAACGATTCAGCCACTCCTTTGGGGAGCCCCTCTTGCTGTAGGCCGGGGCTGAAACCTTTGATGCTGCAGTCGCAGTCTTCCTGCAGCATCACCCAAACCTTGTGCACCCGAGCCCTGGCGCCTGCCACGCGTCCAGGGCTCTGGATGACTCCAGGCAGCCTGGTATTGGTGCTGCTGGCCCGTTGTTCTCTGCCTCGTTGCTACAGGCTGACTGAATGTGCGCTGCACGCTCTCTCGAGTATGCAGAGACTGTTCAGCTCTTTCCAAAACACTCTGGGAGTCAGAGTGAAAGACTCTACCCGGTACCACCGGCATGTTGGTAAGCTCCTTCCTGATGTTCTCGGGGAGGGTTGTCTGAGCTGGCCAGATCTGCCTGCGGGCCATCATGGCTGACGACATAGCGGTCACCCTATCTGGGCCTAGAGGGGTTAAAGCTGCCATTTCCCTCTCTACAGGCGGCATATCGCCCAAACCAGACTCATGGGGGTTCTGTGCCTTGGCTAGTCTCCTGCACCCCGAATTAAACTGAGGGGCGCTACCAGGATTATTCCATGACCTCCTTAACATCTGACAATAATCCTCGGCTGCAGGAATAGTCACTGACGGGCGGGACTGTGAGATGCCAGCACAGACTCCCTCCGATGAGCTAGGGGTTTCAATTGGAATTGAAAGGCCCATTATCTTAGCCGCACTCAAAACCTTGGAAGCCACATCACTGGGAACAGAATCGCCAGTACCATCGTCTAGGGACGCAGATTCACCTGTGTGAGATAGGCTAAGGCAATGTGACTCCTCAGCAATCTCTGGGTGACCCTCATCCTCCAAGAGAGAATCCTGTGCATAGAGTGATATAGCATCAGGGTGATCTGCCTGATGTTCTTCATATGCTGGCAAGTCCCTAGGGGAGATCCCCTCCGAACAAGCCGCAGTCAGTGGAGCTGCTCTCTGAGCCTCTATTCTACTCACCCTGTCTGCCAGACCACAAATGGGGGCCAGGATTTGAAACTGAGTATCCTCCTGCCCCCCTGCCCCATCTACAGGTGGGGCTGGACTCTGCAGCGGCGGAGAGTTAGTCTCTGAGGCACGTTTTTTTTCCATGCACCTGGGACTGCCCCTGTTTACGCTTGCAAGAGTGGTTCTCAGTGCGACGCTCTCGTTCCCTACTAGGGGGAGCAGCTGCTGCAGTATGTTGGGAATGCCCCTCAAGCCTAGCCCTTCGGGCCCTTTCCTCCAGAGGCAAATCAATGGCTGCTGGACATGGGCAATCCACGTCATCCATTAAATGCGCCATGCCCAAACAAGAGGGACACTCACGGTGACCGTCGCAGACGTCCATGGCTGCCCCACAGAACCGACACGTCAGGGAAGCCATAATAGTACCAGGCAGCTGTCAGTGGTAAACTCAGCTGTACTAGAGGTATCTCAAATTAACCCCTTCTGCTGCGAACAGTAGTCAATGGGGCTATATGCACTCACTGGCTCAAAGATATAAACAAAAATACTGCTCATAAGAACTAAAATCACCCCTTTCCTGTACGCGGACGTACAAGGGGGAACAAATAACCAATCCCACCTACTGCACACAGAGGTTTAAGGGAAAAACAGTAATTTATGAAAAAAGAAAATGAAAACGCCCTTTTAAACACAAGGGGGAATACAAGGCAAAAACCTTGGCTAAATAAAAAGTGCCGAAAGGTAGATTTAAACTCCAACCTACCGCGGTAAGAGCGGCCGCTCTACCGGGTGAGCTATAACACTCAATGGGCCCCACTATATAAATAAATGACACCACCCGTGTACGCACGTGTACGATGGGTGAAACAGAAAACTTAACTTGCAAAACAGCTGAAAGAAGTAACTATGCAGCTGCTTCCAAGAGAAGAATAATACTGCAAAGCTACTCACCCAAACGCCAACTTACGCAAAACGCCAACAGGCTATGGGGTAATCAGCAGCAGGTGATAATCTAACCTGCAACAAACAGAGTTACATACAGAACTCACGGGAAAAAACACACAAATCCTCAGGGACACAAGGCACCTGCACAATAAAGTGACGGATTATTGGCTTCCCGACATACTTACCGGTCTCCGATTAGGCGAGAAAGGCAAAGAGGAAGAGGCATGGTTTTCCGGATGCTTTATAACCTACGGCCAGCCTCTTAAGGTCAGTCACACGACTTTGTTGATATTATGGTCTCGCAGATAGGAAGAAAAATGGCTTCATTCAAGGTGAAGACCGTGAAGACCGTGAAGACCGTGATGACGGTCAGAGTGAGGTCGAAATAGATCTAAAGACATTGACAGTGACATTTGTGCAATGCATTTTTAATTTGTATGTCTTCTGAGAATTATGAAGCTACTGTGATGATGTTTGCTGTGTAGCCTACAGTTAGAGATCACAGTTAGAGGTCACAGTTAGAGGTCATAGTTAGAGGTTACAGTTAGAGGTGACAGTTAGAGGTCACAGTTAGAGGTGACAGTTAGAGGTTACAGTTACAGGTGACATTTAGTGAGTCCCACTAAAGTCCCTGTTCACACACAGTGTCCATGTCAGTCATGTCACTCTGCTCTGCAGTAAAACAACAGACTGACTCCTCAGTAAATCCAGTTATCATAAACTCGGAAGCGCTCTCTCTCTGTTGATCCTGCTCATATAGCATTAGCATTAGTACCAGGTCTCTCCACTGCAGAGCAGCTGATCACTGTGAAGCTTCAGTTGGACAACGTAGTGATATTTCTTCAGCCAACATCGAAGAAGATTTAGATGGTTGACCGTCGACATTAATCCTAGGTCTCAGCCTACTAATTATTTCTGATAGGAACACAAGAGATACCCGACTGAAATGAATTTAATGTTACATCCACACCCTTCATAATATTACACCAGTTTACCTTTCTGTCAGTGTGCTGCATTCATGTTGTGTGGAGTTTGTCCCAGCAGTTTTGTTGCTACTTCTCGTCTAACTCTCAGTGGATTGTAAATTAATTTAGTCCATAAATCAGTGTCTTACCAATTGGTAACATTAGTGACAGAGACGGAACGTTACTGAATGCAAGATGCTTCTTATTAACTGTAGTGCAACAGGTCAAACAGCTAAATCAACTTCTGACTAAGAGATATTTGGAGCATGCACGTCATTGAATAAGAATTTGTATTAAAACAGTAATTTGTTCATTTGTCCATTATTGTTAAGTTTTTAGTTGTTGACGAAAAATGTATTAGTTTTTATCACAGTTCTCATTTTTAATTGTCAGTTGTTACGAGAGGCTGTTAAGAGCGGACCCGTTGCTCGGTCCCCGGATGTGCTGCTTGCATCATTGACAACAAACGTATATATCAACACAAAGAGTTAATTTGTGTGAAATGTTAAGAATGTATGGTAGTATGTAATCAGTATGTATGGTATTATATAACATTTTTGATAGTTTGAAGAAATATTAAGCCCTTTGAATGAGCTAATAAAATGTTTTATCTTTTCTAAAGGGGACAGTGGACAAAGGAAGACCACTCTGTTGTCCTTAGGATACACTGCAAAAATGAATAGGTCTTCATCAAACGGTGGGAAAAATGTATACATTGTCCTTCTTCAAGAAAAAAAACTGATACCACCCCACTTTCATATGATGTTTCAGAGTTAGAAAAACGGCCAAAAGAAAAGATGCGTGACTTGTGGCCAGTTGATTCTTATTTCAGGCAAATTACACATGCTGATGTCACAGACATCACTATTGTTTATTCTTTGGTTCATACAGTATACCACTGTAGCACCGTCAAGTTCAGGTTTGTTTATTTCTATACTCCTTTATAACCGCTTGGGCCTCAGGACTCCTGTCCAATTTGTGGAAAGCAGTTTCCTATAGAGATTGTTGTCTACCTCGCAACTTCATGAAGGGAAAGGTATTGCAGACATGCTTTCAGGAATAACAATAGTGCATGGGAATCATCACCAAAAGATCAAGTCCACTCATTATTACAATCGTAAATTTAATCTGATTTAAAGTCATCCTTACACAGCTCTAATTCAAGAGTCAGGACTGTAAACTGCTAATTGTTTAATATCTACTGACTGGAAGTATACCTTACTGGATACTGGCTACCCGGCCACCAGAGGACACCCCTCTGTACAGACCTGTCCAAAGAATTCATTTATTTATTAGAAAAAGTTAACTCTCAATACAATCCGTCATCACTGTGCAAGATAGTTAAAATGATATTACTTTTACAATAAATGCCCCAATTTAGTAATACAATCTTAAATCCCAATTCTGCAAAGTAGACATCACAGAATGAATCAGCCTGGTCCTCATTTCTTATAGACTCCTAATAGTTGAGTTCACATACTCCACATGGTACAAGTGTGGACCATGTAGACTCAATGTTGAGTCTCTGAGTCTATGTGGTCTACATTTGCTCATGCTGACTGTATTGACCGAAGTGCATTGAGTGCACGAGGAATGCGGACCACGTTGATTCAGACATCTTGTTACAGCTGCGTCAGTTAAAATCATGGATTGTGACTTTAAAGAAGCATAGTGGATCCACAGCTGGCAGCAGATCAATACAGAAGGAGATGGATGCGGAACAAAGAAGATGAGCCAACCCTCGATATTAAAATAGACATGGGAGAAGATGTAGCGGAGCAAGAGGGCAGAATCCTCAACTTTTACAAGGCTCCCAACATTGACCTGGCCAGATCATCCACAACAGGCTCTGATTGTTTTTACACCGTAAATCCAAATTCACTCACTCAACTTAAAAATTCATTGGAAATTGTTTCCACACAAAAGTTTTAGTTTAGTGCTGTACAGTAACATGAACGTTATGAGTACAACATACACAAGTCACATGACCCTTCTCTGCAATTTATGTAATTTTTTTTAAATCACAAAACTAAATAATCTGTTTAATGGGCATTTGGTTCTATGTCATATATACAGTATAATATATGTAATACATTTGTAGTAAGACATATATATTATCTGTTAATATGACAAGATGTGTTGCTGAATGTTTATTTTTATGTTTAATAAACACAAACAAAATGTGTCACAAGGTAGTAATTTTATGTACAAACAACAATTATGCATTTATATTGTAATTTTAAAGTCAAATTAACATTTGTCATTTTTCAGCTAAATCCCAATTCGATCACTCTACTCAAAGATTTATTGGGGACAGCTTGTACACAAAACAGTAACATGAAAGTTATGAGTACACCTGACACAAAATAAATGCGTCACATGACGCTTGATTGAGTGGAGACTTCTGGCAATACTAATTAAAGTCAATTAACAGTATTTTCTTAGTGCAATTAACGGAAATCTTTTAAAATATAGTGACACATTTGTAATTGTAATTGAACTATATATTTGATGTTGAAACCTATATATTTTCTTTTACAAAAAATCTCTCGTGTTCATAAAACATAAAATATTTTAGGTTTGAAAACATAATTAACATTAGGACCACCAGGCTCTTTACGCAGAGACTGCCCGCATGAACAGCGCGTGGCGACTCCGCGATTAACGGGTCAGGTGTTCACACAAGCTGTGTTTCTGCTGCGTTTCTGCTGCTGCTGCTGTCAGCCCTTTCTTTCAACATAGAGTTTGCCTTTCATAATGGCCATTTAATTGCATTATAAATTACATTTATATTTACTGTAGACAGAGAAAGGTGAAGAAACGTGTGTTAATTTGTAAATAATAGCACTAATTCACCATTAAAACTCAGTACTATATTAATTCATGGAGCTCTCCAAGACACTGCATGTTCTACAACACTGTCCTGCAAATATTTCAGAATAAAAGTCTGGTGTTAACAAATGAAGGAATTCTGTCCACAGAAAAAAATGCTTGAGGGCTTTTATTTTTAAATAAGAGCAGGAAGTGTTGATTTTAAAATAAGTCTTTACTTTTTTTCATCTCTGTAACATTTTCTATGGATAGACATCGAAACTTTAGTAATGTTGCTGATATGATGTTAATATACAGTCCATTGATCATTTTCACTGTCTGTTGTTGCTGTGAACCGCATGCAGCTTGCGTCAAAAATAGGCGAGACCTCGAATCTCTAGAAGAGACGCAGTTGACACGCAGCCGAGATGTGAGTCTCACGCGGTCAGTGTGGCTGCTCTAACCTGTTAACACGGACACCGAAATAAAAAACAACAGGTAACGCAGCCGCCACGCGCCACCTGCCAATCATGATGTCTCACCCCCTTTTTATAGCATCAAATAACTAATTAAAACCAAACTTATCAGAAACACTTAAAGATACATCATCGTCATAAGAATTATACAAAATGACAGAACCCATCTTTGGGAAACATGTATGTGACGCGTACTTTGACAATGTTTCATTGAACAAGAAAGTGACTGCTTGTCATGTGAACATGAAAACATTGAGTACACATTTTACAACGATTTTTTTTTAAGTTTATTAACTATCAAAATGTATGCTAAGTGCACAATGTATATGTTGTCATTTGGCCTTGAGCTCATTAGGTTATATCGGCTTTATACATTTTAGTACAATTAATTCAAAAATCAAAAATTGTTAGCATAAAAAAGAAATGTCAAACTCCCAAGGGTTGAGTGTTTGTGTCAAGTGAACATAAAGTTATTTATGTCATTTTGACAGTCCTGAACATTTGTGTAGACTTTACAATAACATTGTATGTCATGGATTGACTGGGGTTTACAGTCTATCACCGCCTGATCCCTTCCACCTCCCAATCCGTGAAGAATGAGATGTTTACCGTGGCGGGGAGAATGATAGGCCATTCTTTCCTTCATGACAGGTGTTAGCCCAGCAGTTCTTCATGTGCTGTCAGAAGCACCCCAGACAGCCACCATCACCCTTGAAGATGTGGCGGACATAGACATCAGGGAGACCATACAGTAAGACCGGTAAATACAGAGAAGTACAATGCAATCCTTCAGTGACAGTTTCCATTGTTAAATCTCTGTACTTCAGCACTTTTTTTTTTTTAAATGAAGCTATAGCAGATGTGAAAAGGCATGTTTTCAGCTTTAATTTTAGGGTATTTACATCCATAACAAGTGAACTGTGTAGGAATCATCATTTTATACAAAGTCCACACGTTTTATCTGACTTACTGACTTACTGAATTGATACGACAATTTAATGTAATCTTAAATGACGCCATCATAAACTGGAAAAACAAAGTTCGGAAACTTGTGTTTGGTTGATTATTTCTCTGTTGTTACAATGCTAATTGGCATTGTATTTTCATTATTGGAAAGCCTGTTTATTTACCTTCACAATGATGTCCAACTTGTAAGGATCATGCATTTATGGGATGAGCAGCACAGCTGATTATGTGGGTAGCGCCCAAGAAATATTTGCCAAAATGCTCAGCCAATGGTAAACAGTGTATTCTCCTGTTGGTGTTGACTCTTGTTTTGAGTTGGTTGGTGGATTGGATGATTGAACTCTCAAGACATATTGGCTATTTTACACTTTATTCATTTATAACACCGTCAGGAGCCTCAGTAGCGGTGGAAGATCCATACACAGCCACAACAGCCTGGCACCTCCTCCTCATGCTGGTCACCAACCTGGTCACACGTTGCTGTGGGATGGCGTTCCATTCCTCAACCAGGATTCGTTGCAGGTCAGCCAGCGTGGTTGTGTTGGTCACTCTAACACGTACAGCACGCCCAAGCTGATCCCACAAGTGTTGAATTGGGTTGAGGTCTGGACTCTTGGCAGGCCGTTCCATTCTCTCTACTCCCACATTGTGGAGGTAGTCTGTAATAACCCTGGCTCTGTGGGGGCGAGCGTTGTCATCTTGGAGGATGAAGTTAGGTCCCAGATTGTGGAGATATGGGATCGCCACTGGCTGCAGAATCTCATCCTGATATCTCACTGCATTGAGATGGCCTTCAATGATGACAAGCCTTGTTTTGGCAGTGAGGGAGATGCCCCCCCCCCCCAAACACCATGACACTGCCCCCACCAAAAGCTGTTACTCCATCGGTGCAACAATCAGCATAGCGTTCTCCCCGTCGTCTCCATATTTTGACCCTGCCATCCAACTTTCGCAGACAGAAACTGGACTCATCACTGAACATGACATTCCCCCACATGTTCAGGTTCCATTTTCTGTGTTGTCGACACCTGCGCAAACGGGCCTGACGATGAAGGGCAGTCATTGCAGGCTTCCTGGTAGCCTTATGAGAATACACTGTTTACCATTGGCAGAGCATTTTGGAAAAAATTTCTTGGGCGCTACCCACATAATCATCTGTGCTGCTCATCCCACAAATGTATGATCCTTACAAGTTGGACATCATTGCGAAGGTAAATAAACAGGCTTTCCAACAATGTAAAATACAATGCCAATTAGCATTGTAACAACAGAGAAATAATCCACCAAACACAAGTTTCCAAACTTTGTTTTTCCAGTATACATACTGTGATATAGATGTCTGAGTTCCTCACCCTATCTCTATGGCTGAGCCCAGCCACCCTATGGAGGGAGCTCATATTGGCCACTGGTATCTCATTCTTTCAGTCACTACCCAAAGCTCATGACCAAAGGTGAGGCTTGGAATGTTGATGAACTGATAAATTGGAAGCTTTGCCTTCCGGTTCAGCTCCATCTTCACCACAATGTTCCAGTACAGCGCCCGCATAACTGACCTGAACCGCCTGTCCATCTCCCGTTCCATTTTACCCTCACTCGTGAACAAGACCCCGAGATACTTGAACTCCCTCGCTTGGGGCAAAGACTTACTCCCCACCCGGAGGGCGCAGTCCACCAGTTTCCGGCAGAGAACCATGGCCTCAGACTTGGAGGTACTGACTATCATCCCGACCGCTTCACTCGGCTACACACCGTAGCCAGTGCTGCTGAAGGTCACTGTCTGATGAAGCCAACAGAACCACATCATCAGCAAACAGCAGATACGCAGCCCTGAGGTCCCTTAACCGGACGCTCTCCTCCCCCCCGGCTGTGCCTTGAGATCCTGTCCATGAAAATCACAAACAGGATCGGTGACAAGGGACAGCCCTGGCGGAGGCCAACACCCACTGGAAACGTGTTTGACTTTGTGCCGGGTATACGGACGCAGCTCTCACTTTGGTTATACAAGGACCGGGTGGCTTGTAACAACGACCCCGGTACCCTGTATACCCCCAGTACCCCACACAGGACTCCCCAGAGGAAACGGTCATAAACCTTTTCCAAGACCACAAAACACATGTAGACTGGATGGGCAAACTCCCATGATCCCTCCAACAGCCCTGTGAGGATAAAGAGCTGGTCCACTGTTCCAGTGTGACACTCTGAAAATTGGAGCACAACCTCCGGTCCCCCTTTTTAAAAATGGGAACCACCACCCGGTCTGCCATTCCATAGGTACTGTCCCCGACCTCCAGGCAACACCGAAGAGGCGTGTCAGCCAAGACAGCCCAACAATGTCCAGAGCCTCCAGCATCTCAGAGCAAATCTCATCCACCCCTGGCACCTTACCGCTGAGGAGCTTTTGACTACCACAGTGACCTCTGCCGAAGATATGGACAAGCCTTCCCCCGAGTCTTCAAACTCTGCCTCCTCCACGGAGGACATGTTGGTCAGGTTCAGAGTTCCTCAAAGTGCTCTTTCCACCACTCAACAATATCCCCAGTCTGGGTCCACAGTTCTCCTCCCCTGCTGAACACAGCCCAAGCCAAGCCCTGCTTTCCTGCTTTATAGAAATTTATATATAGAAATAAGTTAACAGCTATCACTCTCAGTGGGTGGCCACTGTTGTTGGGCCAAACAAAGCTAAGATTAGCTCATTTTGAATGAGCTAACATTCTTCCCCGCTATTGCATATATGGTGTAAACACAAACCTCTGTTTTGATACAAATCAACACTAGCTGTGGCATTAAATAGCAGATTGTACATTTATGAGCACATTTGCATACAGTAATCACTTGCACCAACATATTAATTTCTGCAAAAATTCACAGACAGACTGTTACCACTTTGACTGTGTACACAGGACAGTCCTATAACCAAATGTTTGCTCTGCAGCTTCCATTATATTAGTAGGATAAAACAAACCTACCACTGAGTGTCCTAATGTCAACCTGGCCGTCATTTTGTAACATTCTTCTCATTGTGCTTTCTTTTCAGCCTGGAAAGGAGAGCCTGTGTATATATTTGCTCTTTCTGAATTTATGCATTTCCTCTCTATGGAAACAGTAGTTTATAGTGGGAATTTAAATGAGAATGATTTGAAACTTCCTGAGGGAAGAGAATTTGAATAAAACTTGAATATTTAGGAAGTGAAAAAGGTCTCCCCAAATTTTTGACAAATGATGAATGGATGAATGGAGGACATAAAACTATATCCTATCGAAGCCAGTTCAATTACTTCTGTTATTCTGAAAAATGTGAAGATCCATTCCAGATAGGAAAGCATTACAGCAGTCTAGCCTGCTTGATAAGGTCTCCTCTGATATATATTTGAGATGATAAAAAGACGATTTGGTGACATACCCCACATGAGCACTAAAGTTGAGTTCTGAGTCAAAGACGACACCAAGTGTTCTTGCCTTCTGGTAAATCTTAGATCTAGATAGGGTTGGGCGATATTGAAATTTCCCTACTGACGATATTGCTTTAAGGCAGACTCAGATATATATATATATATATATATAGACTAAAAAGTAATGGCTCTAAAACTGATCCTTGGGGAAGCTTTATTTTAAAGTATTTTCAGAAATAATCATCGATTGGATCAAGGTTAAATGTTCAGTAGGTAACTTGTATAAAAACGTTTTATAATATGTGCTAAAACTGTCACTATATCCTGACATTACGGCTGGAGCAACACTTTGTCATTTTACAGCTAAACAGTACACTAAAATGTGTTTCTGTAAACATCTGAGGAGAGAAATAGGCATTACAGAATCTTGATCCATAAACCTTTAACAAACGTAGTCTTAAATATTTTATAAATATTGTACGGCTGACTCTTGTATTCCCAATAAATGAAGTTGGTGGATATGTGATAGTGTACTGTTCTCACTTACACCACTTGCCTCAGGAAGATAAAGCAACCACTGCAGCTCTGGGTATTTCTCAGCCAGTGAATTCTTCAAACGCAGACAGAAAGAATGGGGAAACATTGTCTGGGTTCAGCGTCAGAGCCTGCAGGTAACAAACCTGGCAACTGGCTGCAACAGTGACTATGTCAGCTAATAGGAGCGAGGAGGGCTGCTTCATCATTTTCTCAAGCAGAACTCTGACTGTCCCTGAGTTGATGCACACTAATCGTGGTTTGGATGCAATGGGCTGGAATGTTTAATGACAATGTCCTTGTGCATGTAATGGAGTGAGATACCTGCAGCCTGCACTGGCTTCTAACTAGATGTGACCGTCAGCCTAGCAGCCATAATATTTGTGTGCACATTAGAGGTTTAACAGAGAAACATAAACTTCTGACTTACACACAATCATGTTGTCACACAAACCACCAAATCCAAAACTGACATGTTTTTAATGTGTGATTAATGTTGTGTGTTTTATAAAGTGTCTTTGAGTTTCTTGAAAAGCGCTATATTAATAAAATGTATTATTATTATTATTATTATTATTATTATTATTATACATCATATTGAACAACTACAACATTCAGTTGTTTATCCTCTGCACTATATGGGAGGATGTAGAGGTGATGAAAGATTGATAGCATGCATCTGAGAGTAGCAGCAGTAGAAATACTACAGGCTGCAGAGATTGAGAAGAACAACGTCCAGCTACAGAGGCTCCAGATGCAGCAGAGTGGGAGAACTGTGATCTTGTATTGTTGTGCTGTCTTATTTGGCCTTGTTTGTGAAGCACTTTGTAATTGTGGTTTTATTATTTATAACTGGGAAAGAAAGGAAGGCTGCTTCAAAATATTAGTGGTGCAGAAAACAAAGAGAAGACTAACCAGCTTGAGGAGGGAGGGTGGACACACCTGTTTCAGAGCCCCAGTGGCAGCTCCTAAAAAGCTCAGCAAGAAGTGGAAGTGCAGGCTGCTAAACACAAGTAAGACAAAGAGGCTTTCCACTGTGAAATTGAGGATTTAAAAGACAAACCGATGAGCCCCTTAAAGAAAAAAAAATGAGATGAAGGTCCAGGACATGGAGGTGGAGCTTCAAAGCTAAAACCTCCTGGACTTAGAAAAAAGAAGAAAACACTAAGATCATGACTGCACTGAAAAGGGCAGAAGAGGAGAAGGCCTCGCTTCAGCAAACTACAGAAAAAAAGGGCAGGTGGGAAATCATAGTGGAGTCCAGGCTGGACGAACTTCTAGTATTTTAGAATAAGTGAATAAGAAGAAGAGTTGCTGGCAAGTCAGGTTTGCTGAGGTATCCTTGACTTGATTCTGCAAATTATCAATATGAATGAATAAGCATGTCATAACTGAGATGTTGTTTCAATTCTGTAGAAAATTACAAGTTGCTCTTCCAGTATGTCTCTGAGAGACGGTAACCTGGTTAGCAGCCTGACCTGCATCTTCTGTGAGGAAGAACCCAAGCAAACTATGGATAATTCCAAAGAAAGATAGCCCCAAGAGGGGCGAAAGATGAGCACCCCAACCGGACAGATCTCAGAGTGATGAACCCAGCTAACCGAATCCCACCACTGAAGAGAGAAGAAAACATTTGGAAGCAGTTTGATGAGTATGCAAACACGATCATTGAAACGTCAGCAAGCTGATAACCACTTTCAGACAATGTTGGCAATCATTATCAGCTTGGCAGCCTAGAGGTTTGGGGTTGAGTAGAGGAAGTTGAGCAAGACTATAATTGGAACGTCATATCTTTTTTCTACGATGATTATACAGAAACGTCGGTCGCCCTAAAATTATTCACTGATGCGGCTCCCTCTATTGGTTTTGGGGGGGATCTACAATGATGAGTGGTTTGCTGACATCTGGCCAAAAGAATTGCTCGCTCTTCCCTCAGACTTACAATCTACCACACTCTCAGAGTTCTATCCCATTGTTGTTGCATGCATTCTCTGGGGCAACCTATGGTTCAGGAAACAAATCATAGTTTTCTGTCACAACAGTTAACATCATCAATAAAGGTCGCTCTTCTTTTCCCGTTAATAATAGATTTATCAGACATCTAACATAGTCATGTGTCGCGGGAAATTTCACTCTCCATGCAGTGCACCTACCCAGCCTGGACAATAGCATTGCTGCCTCTCTGTCCCGATTTCATTTCCAGGAATTCAGAATCCTCTGCCCACACGGTGCGCCTCAAAGCCTGCGTTGCCCAGCCTTCGACCAAACTGTCCTAAAGCACCCTAGAAAGCAACTACATGATCTGGCGAAGTCTACAATAAAAATGTATGACTCTGCATGGTGCTAATTCACGACTAGCTCAGACTCTATCTCACTAACAAACACTGCTTTCTGTCCTCTATCCTCTATGACCCGGTACCTGCAACGCTGTCGTCGTGCGAGGCAAGACGAACCCTTGTTCCTGACCGACAAAGGAAAGGCCATGTCAAGATCTTGGTTCACCACAAGCCTCCGTCTCCAAATGATGTGGACTTCCTCCTCAGCTGTACACTTCTCATTCCTTCCACATCGGTGTGGCTACCTCCGCAGCTGCCTTGGTCCGAGCAGCCACTCTGAAAGCCATTTGGGTCGCTGGTCTTCAGCAGACTACGAACTTTACATTCGGCCGGGAGTAAATTAGATAATTGCAGCTCAAAAGGCTATGAGCACTAATTCTTATGGAGATGGACATTAGTACCATATTGTGTGATAATAAAAATCATGCATTTGAAGGTGGTTGGCTGGGTTTCACTATTGATTTAGGTAGTATGACCTCTCATGGGATGCTTGGATCACACCCTAAAGTGGTACGCTACAGCGAGGTCTGCATCAGGCTTGCTGCTACATATATTCTGCATAGTTCGGCTGATGTTTAGCATGGGCGTATAGGCTTGGTGTTGGGTTCCGTTGTTTTGGAGAGTTTCCTGCATTGCACTCCCTGTCTTGGCTCAGCATGCTGGCTGGCTAATCCAGGGAGCATCTTGAGAGTGGAGCCATCAACACCGAGCATAACTGTATGTCCATTTGTGCAATAAATGGTTTAATGGATGGTTGAACTAGTTTCTGCATTGCATTCACTGTCTTTACTTAGCATGCTGCTTGGCTATCTGTGTGATAAATGGTTAAATCTATGACGGGAGTTCGAGAATTCTGGAAAGTGAAGATGAAGGAGAATCAGGAGCAGATGAAGAGATGACTTATCAAGAGGGAATTGATCCAGCTGATCATTTATAAGTGACTTACATTTATTTTCAGTATATTTGAAATACAAATTAAAATATATACATGGATATTTTTTTATATTTGTACATTTGTGTTCATTTGGGCAGAGAGAGTGTTTTATGATTTTATTCAAGGTATCATATGATATTCCAAACACTGTAGCTGTCAAGCAAGCTCATATGTCCTCATATACTGTGTGGGATGTGAAACACAACAACACTTATGGTCTGACATATATGATCTGATATTTCAAACCTTGTATATCTCTAATGATTTTTGATTTGTTTCACAGTGATGATGAGCAACAGGCTGCTGAAGAGCCTGAAGAGCATCCTCCCCAGCAACAGACAAGGAGCTCTGCAGAGAGAAACAGGAGGAAGCCATGAACCACAGGGCCTTCCTGTAGGAGCTCACAGCCCAGTAGTGTGGAGTCACAGCTGCTGTCCCTCCTGCTAAGGCACAGACTCTTCTCAGATCTCTGATCAGCCTGATGCAAGCAGGAGGGCCATGTATGGACCTAAGACCTGTGTACACTGCAGGCAGACCAGTCAATCAGACTACCACCTGGAAGTGTGAGGAGTGAGGTGTGGCTCTCTGCTTCAATGCTGACAGGAACTGCTGTGAGGCATCACACAGCTATCTTTTTGTAGAACAACGGATAGAAAAACCCAGGACTTCTCTATAAAAACTTTAAATATCTTTTGATATCTTTTTTTCCCACCTGATTCCCAAGACTTGGGAAATCATTTTCAAAAGCCCAAAACCTTGTTCCTTATTGTTATCTGTGCGGTTTGAATAAATTATTGTGAGATTCAATTTCCGTTTAGTCTTTTCTCTTGTCTCTATGGTAATTTTAATTATTATACATTCATGTGACATCACTGCAGCCTTCATAATCTGATAGCCCAGTTTGTCCTGAAAAACAAAGATGTGTGTGGCATGATTGTGCATTACAGTGTTGAGATTCTATCTTCATTTTTACAAAAGGAGACCAGGCAGACCCAAAATAGCAAAAAAACATCTTAGACCTCAGAGGGTTTAAGGTCATTATAATCCATCATGTGGGGACTATGAATATCTAGACCAAGTGTATAGGCAATATATCCTGTGGTCGTCAGTTTCACTCCAAACCGAAGTGTACACAGTGTGGCAATGTAACCTGACAACTCACTCATAATATTGCTGTTGCTGCTAGTTCTGCTTTGCTCATTCTTTCTACATACCACTGCTGCTGGGTGTTTCAACTTATTTCTCTCTCCGCTAAACCAGCCTTCTCCTGTCCTAGTTTTATATTACCATACTTAGTAATAGCATCTCTTTTCCTGTGTATTTTGTGTCTCTTATATCTCACTGAAATGTACCTGTTGGGTTCTGTTCTGCACAGACCTGGAGGTTTTATTGCACTCCCCCGCTGAATCCTGCTGTACGGCTTGGATTCACCAGGGAGCATCCTCAGTAGCAGACCCTATTTCACCGAATACAAAGTGTATAATATGCTCTGACATAAGTGTCTCTGACATAATGGAATATGATCAAGCCCATTTGGGAATTTATGAAAATGTCATATAGATATATATTTATACATATATATATACTTTTTTGTTTATGTTAGGCCAAAGACACCAAATGAATAGCAACAAGTTGTTTAAGTGGCTACTTTGATGGGGATATAAATGCTCTCTAATTCAACAGAGAGCCATTCAGTGGTCTCAAGAGGAAGCAACAGGCAGTCATCTGTACTCACCTGTAACAGGTGGAAGGTTAACAGATGTAAAACAATAGATACAATCAATTACAACATGCAAATTCACCTGGTATAAAACAGAGCATGCCACAGGAATCCATTCGTCTCAGAGGTCATTAACATTGTAAATCCTTTGGGTGTGCTGCAGTGAATTTGAAATGAGCTCACTGTTAATTAATCTTGATTAAAAGTGTCGTAAGAGTGATTATGCTGTATCTACCGTCAGGGTGTAGATTGATGTGTTTTAAAGAGTGAAGATGGTAAAGTTGGGCTAAATGTTGTTTGACCTCTCACCTCAAGATATCTGAATGAACCCACGAGTCTCCCCTTTACAGACATGCCAACTTTATGATAATCACATGGAGTTTGGGGCAAAAACCATGCACTTTTTTGCATGCAGTATAAATGTGTTATTTTAGCCTATTCTGAAATGGTGTATCTGAATATTTCCACACTAAACAGTCTTGGAATTGCATAAATTGGGTTTCACTGTAAAGCTGAGACTCTTGAGGATCCAATGAGTCCAACTGTATTCATGTGTGATGATGTTAGTCCCCATAGGAGCCATTTCATTGTAGTGAGACCATTCTTTTGAAACTTGACTCTGTGATGGTCACAGCCACACAGGTTAATATCATTCCAGTTCACTCTCTCATCTCATTAGTTTGCTACCTACACAGGATCATTTCATTTGCCGCCATCTAGATCTGAACAATTAACATCACATAGTTGTTTTGATTTGTTTATTTGCGTTTAACCTTGCATGGTTTAGATGCACACATTAACACTGTAGGGTTACACATACTATTATTTCTTATATTAATCATTTGTTTCTTTGTTTTGAGTTCCCTTGGCCTGTGGGTGGGCTGTCTTCCTGGTGGAGAAAAAGGCTGAAGGCTAAGGACTCTTAAATCCTGGAGCCAGCTCGTTGGGCCGACCCATGTGCTGCCATGTCATGGGGGGATTGGGTTTAGTTAGTTCTGCTTTGTATTTAGTAATAGTTAGTGTCCATCTTGGTTACCCGACTAGCAGGTGGTGTATGGTGGTGCTCAGAAATAGTTTGTATTAGCGTAAACTGATTGTTTTGATCTCTTTTTTCCGGCTTTTGACGGACTTCGGACTTGGCGGTTGGCATGAACTGGTTTGTGACTGGATCAGGATGGCGACTCAGGTAGAGGTAGAGGTTGATGATATAGGCTTAGATTTGGATGTATGGACTCCAGTTTATAGTGGGAGAGGGCGAGGAGGAAGGGGAAGAACCAGGATGGATGAAATGCGCTCGTTTGCGAATCAAAGCAATAAACAAAGCTTGGATGAGAACAGTTCAGATGAAGGCAGGAGAGTTGTGCGGAAAAAGGCCGTGAGAGAGGAATTCATGATCATCATTAAATTCAGAAAGGAAGACGAGGATATTAAGTCCGAGTGCACTATTGAGGGAGCTAAAAAAGAAGATAAGAGATGTGGAAATGCCCAAGGTTTTGAGAGATGGGAGCTTGTTGATAAGATGTAAAACGGAAGAAAAGAAAAACAAAGCTTTGCGTGTTGAAAACATTTGTAAGAAAGTGATCAGTGAGATAAAGGTGCTGGGTGAGACCAGAGTGACACGAGGAGTGATTACAGGTATTCCTGTAGATGAAGACTTGGAAAAACTCAAACGAAGTATCTATGGGGGCGAGGTGAGTAGATTGAAGAGATTGCTTAGAACATGGAATGGTGAAAGGGTCGAGAGCTTGTCTGTTCTTTTAGAGTTTCAGGGATCTGTACTTCCAGAAAAAGTGAAAATCGGATGCATGAGCTTCCCAGTCAGGCCCTATGTTCCTCCACCGCTCCGTTGCTATAAATGTCAGAAATACGGGCACATTGATTTATCAAATTGTGTGAGTTAAAAAGTTATTCAGTTGAAAATATTCTTTAGATCATATTTAACTCCACAAAGGTTAAAGAAAATGAATAGAAATGTTTCAGATTTATGTTGGTATGGCTGTGGTGGGACAGGTACACTAATACATCAATTGTGGCACTGCCCAGCAGTGGAAAGATTTTGGGTTGATGTTATAAATTTTTTAAATTCCATTTTATGTGTAAGTATTCCAATATCCCCTACATTGTGTTTACTGGGCAGTAAGGTAGACGGAATTGACTCTAATATGATGCAACGTCTGATTGGACTAGCATGTCTCTCAGTGAAGAGGAAAATACTCATAAACTGGAAAGTGAGGAAACCGAACTGTTTCAGTTTGGACAATTGGCTCAAGGAATAGCTGGACTTGGTCTCAAAGGAACAAGCTGCCACGACTCTTCAAAAACTGGGCAGTGGGCTTGAAGGTCCTTGGACTTCAATCAGGACATTCCTGAACACACCGCATTCTGTCGAGACACACACTCTTGTGGAGTCTGACTGTCCATGAATAAATTATGTTAATGCTGAAATGACATGCAATGTGGGATGGATATTTTTGTGCAACTGCTGTCAGTCGGTAATATAAGTTCAAATGTTTGTTGTAACCCGTGATTGCTCTGTACTCCCTGCCCCTTTTTTTTCTTTTCTTTTTATTTAGTTATTTATTTTTCCTTTCGTTCTTGGTATCGTCATGTTATGTGTGTGTACATGTATGTATAATAAAAAAAAATACAGGCACATAGCAGCGGTGTGAAAAGGAAAGCAGAAGTGTCCCAAATGTGGAGGGGATCGCAGAATTGAGGAATGCAGAGATAATGTGCAAGAGAAATGTTGTAACTGTGGTGGCTAACATAGGGTAACATATGGTGGATGTGAAATCAGGAGGAGGGCTGCATACAACAAGTTAAAGCAGTTAACAGAAGCTATGCAGAGGCAGCGAAGAAAGTACAAGGACAAAGAGGAATGGAAAAACAAAGTTTGAGAGAAGAGGCAAGAGAGAAATCTGACAGCATTGACGGGATAAGTTGATCTTGTTCATAGTTTATGTAATCAACTGTACTGATCAAGTAAAACACAAAACAGATCAAATCTAAATAATTGTGAGGGGAGCTGAGACATTTTTGGGTATGAAAGATATATCATGGGAGCATGTCAACAAAAAACTGTAAACAGACGGGAAGCCGGGAGGGTCAGGTGATAGAACAACCATAATACAATGGAACACAAGAAGTCTAATAGCAAATGGACAAGAGTTTAAATGATTCATTAAACATTTAAAAAAGAAACCAGAAATCATATGCGCTCAAGAAACTTGGCTTAAACCGGATTTAGATTTTGTTATTCAAAGATACAATAGTATCCGCAGAGATAGAGAGGAGGATGCATTATATTTGTAAAACGAGGAATACAATGTAGAGTTTTGAGGAAAGGGACAGAACTAGAATATTTAATAATGGAAATATGGACAAAAGAAGGGAATATCAAAATAGTTAACTTTTACAATCCATGTAAAAGATTGACAATAGAAGTAATAGGTGAACTCTCTGTAAATCTAGGAGGGAAAGTGATGTGTTGTGGGGATTTTAATGCCCATAGCATATTATGGGGCCAATATAATGATGACAATGGAATAGCAATTGAAGAATTAATGGAGACTAAATAACCTAGTGTGTCTAAATGATGGAAGTAATACAAGAATCAATATCAGAACAGGCACAGAATCGGCTATCGATCTTACATAAGTGTCAGATTCATTGGCAGGGGTTTGTTCATGGGAAGTAGCTAGAGGGACAACAATAGGAAGTGATCATTGTCCTATAGTAACTGAAGTAGGTCTGAATGGAGAAGAATATGAAATAGGAGGATTACAGAAATGATCCTTCTGTAGTGCTGAGTGGGAGAAATTTAAGTATGTTAGTGATCAAGAAATGAGAAAAATGTTTATTAATGAAGATGTTGATAATTTGAATATTTCTGTTTGTAAAGCTGTTCTAGAAGCCGCGGAGCAGACGATACAGAATAATTGAGGTCAGCACAGAAAGTGTTGTACCATGGTGGACAAAGGAATGTGATAAAGCAATTAAATCTAGAAATAAAGCCTTTAAAATGTTAAGAAGGAATCACAGTTTTCAGAATCTTATTGAATATAAAAGGATGCAAGCAAATGTAAGACAAAATGTTAAAAATGCAAAGAAGGACTTTTGGAGAAAATATTGTAACTCTGTCGGAAGGGAGACGATGATAAAAAGAATGAATGGGATTAAAAGAGAGTATGGGTATCCAGTACTAACTGACAACCGCAGGGAGAGATGAGGAGAAAGCACAGTTGCTGGCAAAAACATTCGCAAAAATTCACAGTCTAGATAATATTAGCGAAGAAGGTAAAATACAATAGCAGAGAATAAAGAACTAGAGCAGGAGGAAGACACCGACGACATATTAAACAAGCCATTTACAAAAGAAGAACTGAACCGTTGTCTCAAGAAAACCAAGGTATCAACACCAGGCAAAAATCAGATTAGTTATACAATGTTAAATCTAATCTAAGTGAATCATCGAAGGATATTTTAGTACAGTTGTATAATAAAGTTTGGGAGGGTGGGAAGTTGGCAGAAATCTGGAAGGAGGCTGTAGTAGTGCCGATACTGAAACCAGGGAAAGATTGCTCAAACCCCGGGAATTATAGACCAATTGCTTTAACATCAAACATCTTTAAAATAATGGAGAAAATGATAAATTAAAGGATGACCTATTATATAGAAATTAAAGGATATATATTTAAATATCAGAGTGGCTTAAGAAAAGGAAGAAATACTATGGACCCAGCTTTATGTTTAGAACATGACATTAGGAAGGCACAGATAAACAGAGAGAGTGTAGTGGCTGTCTTTTTTTACATGATGTGGGGGGAGGGATTATTAATCAAACAGTCAATACAGATAAGAATAGGAAAGAGTTATTCAGGGAAAATTGGTGTTATAAATGGAACACCTCAAGGTAGCATAGTAAGTCCTATATTAATTTCCATAATGATAAATGATGTATTTAAGGAATTAGAGAATAGGTTGGGCTTTCCTCTGTTTGCAGATGACGGGACAATTTGGAAAAGAGGAAGAAATTTGGAATTCAGTGTAAAGAAACTGCAAGAGGGGATTGTGAAAATAGAAGAGTGGTCATATAAACGGGGATTTAAATTCTCAGTTGATAAAACAAAGACAATGTTCTTCACAAGGAGAAGAACTGGTAATGATGTAAAGTTAAAATTATATAATCAAGTATTGGAGAGAGTGAAACACTTTAAGTTTTTAGGGTTATGGTTTGAGGAAAAAAATACATGGGCTATACATATACAGAAATTAGTGGACAAATGTAAGAAAGTACTGAATGTAATGAGATGATTAGTTGGAAGCGAATGGGGGGCAGATAGAACTGCTTTGAAGGCCATATACAGTGGGTTAATTAGATCAACATTAGATTATGGTAGTGTAGTATATGGATCAGCAGCAAACACATCTTTAAAAACGTTGGATACCATAAAATATCAGACTCTGAGGCTATGCACAGGTGCATTTAGAATGACTCCAATAGCAGCATTACAGATAGAAATGGGAGAAATGCCATTAGAAATGAGAAGGATACAGCTATCACTTAGCTATTGGTTCATTTACAGGGCCATAATCAAGATCATCCAACACAAGACACTTTAAAGCCTTGTTGGGAAAAGGAAAAAAAGGAAAGATCTGGCGTGTTGAAATAAACTACAATGTTCTGAAGACGGGCTATAAAAGGCGCCGCTCCCCCCGTGTGTTCTTAAATAGGTCTTTAAATGACAGACTGCTTCACCCGCGGTGTGTGAGGAGAGCTACCACAGGTCCTCCTGCTGCTGGAACACTTTACATCAACATATAATAAAGGATCATCTGACCTAACGAGGACAACCAGTGAAAAATATCACATCATTACCATGAATGGAATTGAAATAAAAAAGAATATATGATAAATATTGAGTTAATTGTTGGAGTTATGGAGAAGGTGTAGGACCATATACAGACATGTAATATTTATTTGTGTTGATTATTTGTTAATTGATTGTTTACTGTTCATTTTCGAAGTTATTCTTGTTTTGTGTTTTACTGAGGTATTTGTTACATGTTCAAAATAAATAATGAATTAAAAATAAAGTCAACCAAAATGGTTGTCACTGTCCACTCATTAAATATGAATCCCAATTATGACTGTATGAAAATATGCAAGATAAGCATATCGTTTGTTATTATAAACGGCAGGATGGCGCGCCGCTTTAAATGCTGCGGCCGCAAGGAATTGTGGGATGTTATTCTCTCATTTCCTTTGGTAAAGGATGCTCCAGTGTATCCTATGCTAAAGGAGATAATAAAGGAAGCATTGAAGCTCCTTTCCTCAGCATTTGGAGAATTCTAACAGCTCTTGTCATGGCTGCTACTGAGGTACTTCCGGATCATTTCACTCCGTTAGAAACCTTGGTTACCCCTTGTGTGCTATTTGGTTTGGCCAAGTCTGTCATGTTCATTACCTTTAGTCTAGAAGTTCCTTTTGTTTCCTATGTTTCCCTGTCCTTTTGTCTCTTGTGTGTTTTCCCCTGGTTTGTCTAGTTTGTCAGTGTGTCGGGAGGTGTGGCCTTCCTCCTCCTCCTCCTCTGGGCGGGCTCGGCTGGAGCAGCTGCCACCAATCACCACACCTGCAGTATATATACCCCGGTTTTCCTGCTGCTCTTCGCCAGATCGTTCCGTCACCCACAGTGGTAGATACTATATCAGGCTCCCTGGAATTTTGCTAGTCTTTGCGGTTGCTCTTGTGTTTTTTGATGGTTTGGACTAAACCTCGTTTTTGTTGCTCTGTGTGCAGGTCTGTTCTCCTGCCAAGCTGTGGCTGCTTCCAAACCTGCCTGCTCACTCCTGCTCTCGGATCTTACTCAACCTGGAACCCTGTAGTTAAAATAAATTATTCTTTTTGTTCATACTTTAAAACTCTCGTGTTGTGTGCTGCATTTGAGTCCACGTTTTTGGGAACTAAAACATAACAGAACGATCTGGCCTATCAAGATGGACTCAGCAGACACAAATTCAATGCAGAAAGCTGTTTCCAGCCATGATGATTTATTGTCACACCATCACCAGTTGCTTCAGGGTTTGTTGGAGACCCAATAAGCCTTGGGTAACCAGATGTCTCAGATGGGAAAATGTTTGGAAACGATTTCAGGCCAATTAGCCCCATCCCCCGCTCTGCCTCCTCCTCCTCCGCCTCAGCCACTCAGAGAATCACCTGTTCCTCCACCTGAACCATATGCCGGTGATTTGGGGAGATGCAAAGGATTCCAGCTCCAATGTTCTCTGGTTTTTTCCCGACAACCAGTCACCTTCATGACAGACCAGGCCAAGGTAGCGTATGTTACGGGACTGTTAAGAGGGAGAGCACTGGACTGGGCTGAAGCAATGTTGGGAGGAGGAGGGATAAATTCTTTGTCCTATGAGTGTTTCATGAGTGAAATGAAGAAAGTTTTTGATCACCCTGTATGTATTGGAGACGCTGCTAAACGTTTGCTTAACCTACGACAGAGTCAAAGAAGTGTGGCGGACTATTCTGTGGAGTTCCGGATTCTGGCTGCGGAGGCTGGATGGAATGACGAGGCATTAAAAGGAGTTTTTCTACATGGTTTGTGTGAGCAGTTAAAGGATGAACTTGCTGTCCGTGATGATACTAACTCCCTTGATGCTCTTATTGATCTGTCCATAAGACTGGACAACCGTATGCGGGAGAGACGCCGGGAGAAGAACTACAAATCCCACACTCCCGTGAACTCCTTTGCTGCTACTCCTACTCTCGCGAGAGTTGCCTCCGGCCCGTCAGAGACTCACGGCTCCGGTTCCAGCTCCTCTGCTTACTCTGATGAACCCATGCAGATGGGTCGGGCTAATCTCACTCCCGCTGAACGTCAGAGACGGATCCGAGCGGGTGAGTGTATCTACTGTGGTCAAGTCGGACATTTCCTTGCTGCATGTCCTCTCCGCCCAAAAGAGCGGGCTCACCAGTAGCTGTGGGGATACTGGTGAGTAAAACTGATGTCCCCACCAACACTAGACCTCGAACTCAAATTCCTGCTAAACTGTGTATGAGTAAAATGTCCTTGCCCCTGTTAGCGTTGATTGACTCCAGTGCTGAGCAGAGTTTTTTAGATACTGAGTTAGTCTCTCAGGCTGGCATCAGCATTGAACCCCTTGAGACTCCTGTCAGAGTCTGTGCTTTAGACGGCAAGTCCTTAGCATTAGTAACTCACCGCACTGAACCTCTGTCTCTAATTCTGTCTGGAAACCACCGTGAGCTAATACAGTTTTTTGTTTTCTCTGCCCCTAAGACTCCTCTTGTTCTCGGACACCCGTGGTTAAAGCTACACAACCCCCAGATCGACTGGTCGACTAGTAAGATTATGGGCTGGAGTAGTTTTTGTCATTCCTCGTGCCTGCAGTCTGCATTACCACCAGTAGATATTAGTGTTGCTCCTCCGCCCTGTGTTCCTCTTGACTTGTCTACTGTGCCCCCTGAATATCATGATGTCGGGGAGGTTTTCAGTAAGGAGAGAGCGTTATCCTTGCCACCTCATCGTCCGTATGATTGTGCTATTGAGCTGCTACCTGGTACCACTCTGCCTTCGAGTCGCCTGTACAACCTGTCACGTCCTGAGAGAGGTGCTATGGAAACCTACATTAATGACTCTCTGGCTGCAGGCCTCATCAGACCCTCCTCTTCGCCTCTAGGGGCAGGATTCTTTTTTGTTAGCAAGAAAGACAAGACTCTCCGCCCGTGTATTGATTTTCGAGGGTTAAACAATATCACGGTAAAGAACAAGTACCCTCTGCCATTAATCAGTTCTGCTTTTGAACCACTACAGGGAGCCACTGTCTTCAGCAAGCTGGATCTGCGAAACGCGTACCATCTGGTACGGATTCGGGAGGGAGATGAATGGAAGACAGCATTCAACACACCACTGGGTCACTTTGAGTACTTAGTGATGCCTTTTGGACTGACTAACGCTCCTGCAGTGTTTCAAGCTCTGGTTAATGATGTTTTGAGAGATTTTTTTGGACCGCTTCGTATTTGTCTACCTGGATGACATTTTGATTTTTTCCTCTGACCTCGCAGAACATCAGCTTCATGTGTGCCAAGTGCTCCAGAGACTACTGGAGAACAAGCTGTTTGTGAAGGCTGAGAAGTGCGAGTTTCACGTCAGCTCTGTTGGATTTCTTGGTTACATCATTGAGAGTGGGCAGGTGAAGACGGATCCGGACAAGATCAAGGCGGTGGCAGAGTGGCCTGAACCATCCTCCAGAAAGCTCTTACAACGCTTCCTTGGATTTGCCAACTTTTACCGCCGGTTTATCCAAGATTACAGCAGAATTGCTGCGCCACTGACCAGGCTCACATCTCCTGCTGTTCCTTTTCGCTGGACTCCTGAGGCGGATCAGGCGTTTGCCTTATTAAAGGACCGCTTTACGTCCGCACCCATCCTGGTGCAACCTGACTCTTCTCTTCAGTTTGTTGTGGAGGTTGATGCCTCGGACATTGGTGTGGGGGCTGTTCTCTCCCAACGCTCCAGACCAGATAAGAAGTTACATCCCTGTGCTTTCTTCTCTCGACGCCTGTCTCCAGCTGAGAGCAACTACGACGTGGGAAATCGTGAGCTGTTAGCAGTGAAGTTGGCCCTGGAGGAATGGAGACACTGGTTGGAGGGTTCGAAGATTCCGTTTATTGTGTGGACTGATCACAAGAATCTTGCCTACATTCAGTCAGCCAAACGACTGAATTCCCGCCAGGCTCGGTGGGCTTTATTCTTTGGTCGATTCGACTTCACCATTACTTACCGTCCTGGTTCCAAGAACATCAAGCCTGACGCGTTATCCCAGCAGTTTTCATCAGAGGAGTCACCAAGTGTTTCAGACACCATTCTGCCGGCAGCCTTGGTGGTGGGGACGTTAACCTGGGAGGTTGAGTCAGCGGTTCGGGAGGCTCAACGTGAAGAACCGGATCCAGGTACTGGCCCTGCTAATCGAATGTTTGTTCCTGTGTCAGTTCGCTCCCAGGTCCTGCAGTGGGGACACGTTTCCCGGTTCGCTTGCCATCCTGGGATGAGTAGGACTTTGTCACTCCTCAGACGACACTTCTGGTGGGCCACAATGGAGAGGGACGTCAAGGAATACGTCCTCGCCTGCACAGTCTGTGCCCGGGGAAAGACATCTCATCGGCCGCCTGTGGGGTTGCTCCGCCCATTACCCATACCTGGTCGCCCTTGGTCCCACATCGCCTTGGATTTTGTCACTGGTCTTCCTCCTTCTAATGGTAAAACAGTGATACTTACCATTGTTGATCGGTTCTCCAAGGCCGTTCATTTCATTGGTCTTCCCAAGCTTCCTTCAGCACATGAGACAGCTGATCTCTTGACTAACCATGTTTTTCGTCTGCATGGTATTCCTGTGGACATCGTCTCAGACCGTGGTCCTCAGTTCATCTCTCAGGTTTGGAAGTCTTTTTGTCAAGCCCTTGGAGCCACTGTCAGTCTGTCTTCTGGTTTCCACCCTCAGACGAATGGACAGTCAGAGAGGGCTAATCAGGATTTGGAATCCGCCATACGTTGTGTCGCTGCTATTAATCCATCTTCTTGGAGTTCACAGTTATGTTGGATTGAATATGCACATAATTCTCTCTCTTCTGCTGCCACTGGTGTTTCTCCTTTTGAAGCCTCATTAGGGTACCAGCCTCCACTGTTTCCAGCACAAGAGGAGGAGTTGGCTGTGCCATCTGTGCAGCACCACCTTCGACGCTGCCGCAAGGTCTGGAGGGACACTATGGCTGCTTTACTTCGTACGACTGAGAGAAACAAGAGGATCGCGGATCGTCACAGGACTCCGGCTCCTGTCTACATCCCAGGTCAGAGAGTTTGGTTGTCCTCCAGAGACATTCCTTTAAAGACTGACTCCAGAAAACTGGCTCCCCGTTTCATTGGACCGTTTGAGATTGAGAGAATTATCAACCCTTCCACTGTCAGACTCATCCTGCCAAAATCCCTAAGGATTCATCCTGCTTTCCATGTTTCCCAGCTGAAACCGGTCCTCACCAGTCCTCTGGTCCCTCCGACCGATCCCCCTCCTCCCGCCCGGATCATTGATAATCAGCCGGCTTATACGGTCAGGCGACTGATGGATGTTAGACGCCGAGGCCGGGGTTTTCAGTATCTGGTGGACTGGGAGGGATACGGCCCAGAGGAGCGCTCTTGGGTTCCTCGTTCCCGCATCCTTGATGCTGGGATGGTTCGGGAGTTTCACCAGGCTTATCCTGGGAAACCTGGTAGATCGCCTAGAGGCTCTCTTTAATGGGGGGGGTACTGTCATGTTCATTACCTTTAGTCTAGAAGTTCCTTTTGTTTCCTATGTTTCCCTGTCCTTTTGTCTCTTGTGTGTTTTCCCCTGGTTTGTCTAGTTTGTCAGTGTGTCGGGAGGTGTGGCCTTCCTCCTCCTCCTCCTCCTCCTCTGGGCGGGCTCGGCTGGAGCAGCTGCCACCAATCACCACACCTGCAGTATATATACCCCGGTTTTCCTGCTGCTCTTCGCCAGATCGTTCCGTCACCCACAGTGGTAGATACTATATCAGGCTCCCTGGAATTTTGTTAGTCTTTGCGGTTGCTCTTGTGTTTTTTGATGGTTTGGACTAAACCTCGTTTTTGTTGCTCTGTGTGCAGGTCTGTTCTCCTGCCAAGCTGTGGCTGCTTCCAAACCTGCCTGCTCACTCCTGCTCTCGGATCTTACTCAACCTGGAACCCTGTAGTTAAAATAAATTATTCTTTTTGTTCATACTTTAAAACTCTCGTGTTGTGTGCTGCATTTGAGTCCACGTTTTTGGGAACTAAAACATAACAAAGCCCTTATATATATTTGCCTCATGTGTCACTCTTGATGGCAGGTTTTGTTCAGTCAATACCTTGTTTAGTTGTGGTAATAAGTATAGTTATGTTGCTTTAATCTCTTTAATAGACCTAGTTATTAAATTCTTGATATATAATGTTTTGTTGTTTTTTGGGTAAATAAAAAGCCCAGTTATTTCAACAACTTCTGTTTCCTTGTTGCCTCACTGCTTGGTCCCTAACAGTTGGTGGCAGTGGTGGGATGGTGTCTCTGGTGTTGATAATGTTGGGTGGTACAAACTTCCTGTGCAAAAGTGTCTGATCACTCCCAGAATCAAGTAGGGCCTTGATAGTTGTTCTATTAACTTCAGTGTTGATCATTTTAACAGACTGGTCATTCTTAAGCTCAGGTTCAACATGAGGGTGTGGTGCACAGCACATTTGCCTCATTTTAGCTGACTTTTTAGGGCACATGGGTTTTGTATGTCCTTCTTGTCCACAGAGATAACCGATTGGCTTTTTACCAGTAGGTTTTAATGGTCTGCTAGCTGGCTGGTTCTCCCACATGGGAATCTTACCCCCTTTATTGTACTGTTGTTGGGCTGGTCTGTGGCTGTCCTTTGTGCTCCATGTGTTGTAGCAATTGTAGCTCCATGGTTGTCATTTCTTCCAGGCAGCCACAAAGACATCAGCCAGCTTAGCAGCCTCCATTGTCGAACCTGGGTCATGCTCTCGGATCCACACCTGAAGCTCAGGGGACAGCATTCTTAAATATCATTCCAATATGATCATTTCACCAATTTCCTGGATAGTTTTACCTTTTGGCTGGATCCACTTTCCATAAAGCTCCTTGAGCCTTGCATACAACTCCTTGGGGCTCTCATCAGGGTTGACCTCTAGGGAGCGGAACCTTTGCCTGTAGGTCTCAGGGTTAATGTCATATTTAGAAAGAATGGCAGATTTTACCTGGTTATAGTCAAGGGAGTCATCAATGTCCATATGCACATACGCACCTCTAGCTTTGCCTGTTAGCAGTGGTATTAAGTGAAAAATCCAGTCTGATTTCTGCCACCGGCATGCTACAGCAATATGTTCAAATGCAACGAGAAAATGTTCAATGTCATCATTGTCATTTAATTTTTCCAACCTGGGCTCATGGTGTGCACAAAACTGACCTGCTGCGGCCCTGGCTGGATTGCCAGTCATGGTGATTGGCTGTTGGGGGATGGGCTCAGCTTTGGCCTGAGAATGGTGTACGGGGGATGGTCTATCAATCCCCTCAGAGTCCGATACCAGAGCATCTGGTAGTGGAGGTGTTCGGGCCTGAACTTCTAACTACAAAAGCTGAAACTGCTGTTGGATTGCTTGAAAACGCGGTTCCTGTCTTGCAGTTACCTCGTCTTGCTTAGCCACACGTTCCTCCTGCTGCCCCATATGAGCCTGAAGAATGGCAACCAGCTCCTATCCTTCACCCTCAGTGCCCTCTATCCCTCCAGAAGCTTCATTTTCTTCCTCCTCACCACTTTGCCTCTCCTGGACATTTGTTTGGCTCGCAGGTTTCCTCCCACTCTTTCCTCCACGATGCATTTTTCCTTTTTTTTTTTTTTTAAAGGGGGATCAGCAAAATGAGGAAATGACCTGTGGTGACCTCTAGGATAATCACAGCCTCTTGAAATTTTACAGCCACAAACTACAGACCCAGAGCATTCAGACGATGGATGGATCAGACTAGAGACCTAGAGCATTCAGAGGATGGATGGATCAGACTAGAGACCTAGAGCATTCAGAGGATGGCTGGATCAAACTAGAGACCTAGAGCATTCAGAAGATGGATGGATCAAACTAGAGACCTAGAGCATTCAGAGGATGGATGGATCAGACTAGAGACCTAGAGCATTCAAAGGATGGATGTCTTTCCTAGCTAGATTGACAATAAGGGGGTTTCTGTGCTCACCATCCAAAAATGCAATTCTTACAGAAATCTCCAAATGTCCAAATTCATGTTTATGTCTGATATATGACTAGAACAACTTGACACACAGTGCTGAGCTGTGCACACTGCTATGTGACATATACGGCTGACCTGCTATCTCCCCTGAAAGACCCCCTGTGCCCCCTTAAAAAAGACAAACCCTATCTTGTGTAGTGAAGACCTCTATCTATGCAGCTGCTCTACAGTTAGAGACAGTGGAGCCCGTTGCTGGGGCAACCAAGGTCACAGCAAAGTTTCTTGTAGACAAAACATGGTATGCAGGCTGTGACACTGACCACCCCCTGCAGATGACCTTTCGGTGGCGTCATCATCATCCTCTGTTTTGCGAGCCGCTACATTGCAAACAGCTCCGTCCACTGTGGAATGGACTGAAGCTATGCTAAAAGCTTCCCAAGATCTGGAACACGCGTTGTTACAGGCCCCAGCATTGGGCCTGCCGGACTACAACTTGCTGTTCCATCTACACATGCATGAACAGGAGGACTTTCGCCACTGGTGTCCTGTCATAGAAACATTGTTTGCATTACCGTCCTATTGCATACTATTCGGCTCGATTGTGATCCGTTGTCAATCAATCAATCAATCAATACTTTTATTGCCATGTCAACCAACAGTTGATTGGAATTTGTTTCGGTGCAGTGCTCATTAAAAACAAACAAAAGACAAAAGCACACACATATAAAAAAAAAAACATAGTGTAAATAGGAGACAACCACCTACATTTATACAATCATTCAGACCAATAAAATCCTAAAATGCTAAAATACTGTGAAGAACCTTGTGCTATTGCAACTTCCCCTAAAGTGTCTAGTGCAAAACATTCCTAAATGCGTGTTGGCTTGAGCTCAATTTCCTCCTGCAAAGAGCCTATGCATTAGAGTATAGGTGCCTAATAGCATCAGGGTACGTGCTGTTCCTGAGGCGGGATGTCCTACACCTTAGACTCTGAAATCTCCTTCCAGAAGGAAGGAGATGGAAGAGACAACTAGCAGGGAGGGAGGGGTCAGCAATCACCTTCTGCGCCCTGCGGCTGATCCGTGTGGCATAGATGGAGGCCACAGATGGGATGTCACATCCTATGATTTTAGAGGCAGTTCGCACCACTCTCTCTCTAACTGTCTCCTCTCTGAGGCGGTTGTGCTGCCGTACCAGACTGTGACAGAGAAGAACAGGACACTCTCCACTGTAGCTCTATAAAACTGGAGCATTGCCTCTCTAGCCACACCAAACTTTCTAAGCTGGCGCAGGAAGTGAAACCTCTGGTGTTATCCTCCCACTTCAGAGTGTGGCATATGGTGGTGCAGAGGAATCTAAAATTAGCCACTCTCTCCACTACCTGGTTGTTAATGACCAGCGGAGGGTGGACCACCTCACCTCTCCTGAAATCAGTGATGATTTCCTTTGTCTTATCAATGTTAAAAACCAGGTCATTCTCCCTACACCATACCACTAAGGCCTCAACTTCAGCTCTGTAGTCTGATTCGTCACTGTTCCTAATCAATGTTGTGTCATCAGCATATTTAAAAAAATTTACAAATTCAGAGTGGGACACACAGTCGTTGATATAGAGGGAATAGAGCAGGGGAGAGAGGATGCACCCCTCGGGGGCCCCAGTGTTGAGAGTGATAGACTTGGAGACCAGGATACCAATTTTAACCACCTGCTTCCTATCTGACAAAAAGTCGAGGATCCAGTGGCAGAGTGACTGATTGATACCCAGCAACTGGAGTTTATCAAATCATTTAATAGGCACAATTGTATTAAACGCAGAGCTAAAATCTAAGAACAAAACTCTTGCGTAGGTGGAAGGGGCCTCCAGGTGCTGCAGGATACTGTGTAGACACAGAGACACAGCGTCTCTACAGACCTGTTAGCACGGTAGGCAAATTGGAAGCTGTCCATCTCGACACTGGATAGGTGGTTGCAGACCAGCCGCACAAACACCTTCATGACAATAGAAGTCAGAGCGACCGGTCTGTAATCATTCAAACAGCCAACATTAGACTTCTTGGGTACAGGGATGACCACAGCAGATTTAAAACAGACAGGGACCTTGCATATACAAAGAGACCAGTTAAAAAAGTGAAAGCAGACACACGGTCTGGACCTGCTGCCTTCATAACATTTAGTTTGCGGAGCAGGGCTTTGACCTCATGCTCCTTAACCACGAAAGGAGGGGTTTCAGGCTCTGTTCTAACTGCTAGGTTTGTATTAGGTTGAAAACCTGTTCTTACATCAAATCTGCAGTAGTATTCATTAAGCTTCTCTGGGAATAGGGGGTCCACATCCTGAGCTGATTGTTTAGTCTTATACCCAGTGATCATCTGTAGGCCCTGCCAGACCCCTCTGGTATCGTTGGCTTTTAATTTGTCTTGCAGATCGTCTCTGTACTTAGCCTTAGCTTTCTTTACTGCACGTTCAAATTCATATCTGGCAGTCTTATAAAGATCTTTGTCTCCACTTTTGAAAGCATGATTCTTGTCAGCACATAGAGTTTTAACCTCTTTGTTGAACCACGGTTTATTATTACTAAATACAGCCACAGTCTTTGATGGGATGCATGTGTTCTCTGCAATGTTAATATAAGATGTGACTGTGTCAGTGTATTCATCCAAACCAATGCATGCCTCCCTGAAAACAGTCCAGTCAGTTTGCTCCAGTCACTTAACATATCAGCAGCCTCAGGGGTACATTGTCTCACAGTCCTAGCAGTTTGTTTTACAGTTTTTAACTGTTGCCGGTACCGGGGAATCAGAACAATCACATTATGGTCGGACTGACCCAGAAGTGCCCGCGCCACGGCATGAAACCCCTGAGGGATCGAACAGTAGCATTGGTCAAGTGTTTTCTCGCCTCTGGTAGCAAGATGTATCTGTTGTTTGTAACTGGGTGATGTTTTTCTCAGACTGACGTGGTTGCTGACGCTGCAGCCAAACAAGCCGCGCTTTCCTCTTCCTTCATGGTACTCCAGTGTTCTTCAACACAACTCGCTAATCTGACTACAGTACTTTCCTTTACAGATGCCATGGTTCTACAAAATCGCACTGATGCTAGGGAAGGTAGCCTTTGGATGCGTAAAGGTTGTGCACCTCACCAGGAGTCAGGTTCGCGGCTCCACCCCGATGGTCAACCGGTCTGTCCTCGTTCTCTCCTACATGTGCTAGCCCATGTGGCACATGGGCCTGCACATGTAGGACGAGGGCGGGTGAATGAGGTAATTTGTTCACAATGGTTTGCACCAGACATCACACAGGTCTCACAGACACTTGAAGACTGGTGCATGACATGTCAACAAACTAGGAGAAAGAACAGCTCGTCAAAACATGACCATCTATCGCCACCATTGGGCCCTTTTGTAAATATAAAGATCAATTTTGTACATATGCCAAATTCACAAGATTTCAAATACTTGTTGTTGATCACCGTCCAGTTCTCAAAATGAACTGAGGCATTCGCAACAAGGAAAGAGGACGCAAGAACGGTCGTGAAGTGTCTTCTAAAAGATGTCATCCCAAGATTTGGGGTGCCAATTGGAATAAACAGCTACCGGGGTCCATGTTTTGTGTAAAAAATAACACAGGGTCTCGCAGCAGTCTTAAGGTTCACCTGGCAGCTACAAGCTCCCTCCCAATCATCCCTACCATGCACAGAGCTCAGGACAAGTTGAAAGAATGAACTCCACAATCAAGGAGAGGTTGACCAAAACAATGATGACAACAGGTCCGAAATCGCCTGACGCACTGTGTTTTGCTCCATTCGCAGTACACCAAGTGCTACGACAGGGCTAAGCCCACATGAGGTGCTCATGGGGAAAGCAATGGCCACAGGATCAAGTCCCCCTTTGACACCACATAAAACTTGGCTACTTTGGGCTGAGGAATCCCTGGTTGATTATGTTAAAGCACTAACCACAGTTTTAAGAAGATATCACTTACATGTGACAGAACGGCTCCCAAAACCCTCAGACGAACCAATTCACCCTTTCCAAGTTGGTGATAAAGTACTAATTAAGTCCTTGGACAAAGTGTCTTTGTCTCCAGGGTGGAAAGGGCTATACCAGGTGCTGTTGGTGACCAGAACAGCGGTGAAGGTCGAGGGCAGAGCGGAATGGGTCCATGCTACGAGGTGCAGGGCAGTGCCCCCTGCTGCTGGAGAGGTAGTGCAAGAGGAATTACGTAGTTTATAATCCCACAATTCTCCAAATGTGAGCAGATAGTCACATAATGACTCAAATGTGTATTTTTAACAGTATCAGAGTTTATGCTTCCATTTCTATTTTTATACTTCAGGTTTTGTTTCAGGGGCGGAAGTGGTTAGCACCGCTGCCTCACAGCAAGAGGGTCGCAGGTTCAAATCCAGCTTGGGTCCTTCTGTGTGGAGTTAGCATGTTCTCCCTGTGTTAGCGTTGGGTTTTCTCCGGGTTCTCAGGTTTCCTCCCACAGTCCGAAGACATGCAGGTTAGGTTCATTGTTGACTCTAAATGTCCCGTAGCTGTGAATGTGAGTGTGAATAGTTGTCTGTCTCTAGTGTCAGCCCTGTGATAGTCTGGCGACCTGTCCAGGGTGTACCCCCCCTGCCTTCACCCAATGTCAGCTGGGATCAGCTCCAGATTTCCAGATTAGATTTTGTTCCATTTATTCCTATTTTATTACTTATCTTGTTTTCTTGTATAAGAATGATGATTGACTGTATACTAAGTTTAAAATTTGGTGTATGTCATTTAATCAAGTGTGTTGTGTTATATTTAAAACTCCATCAGGTAAATCACCCTACATCACCCCGAAGGTAATTGGTTTTGACAGACGGGACAATATTCAAAATCAAACAGATTTCAATATATAGATTTCCATAACAATAGAATAATAATTCAAGCTGTGTTCTGTTGGGAAATTCTGAAAGTCTCTGAACGCAACATTTTTCCATACTCCTGATTACCATAAACAGTAGTTGATTTACTCATTGGGGTCTTCATAGATGTTTTGTATGAGGGTCCTTTTGTGTGTTTATTCATGTGATTATGTGTGTATGTAAAATTATGAACAGCAGGCACAGGAGCATCGATGCATACTAAATGGGTCCCAGTGTAAGGCACCAGCTGTAGACTTCGGAGCCGGTGGAGCACAACATAAAGAAATGAGGATATTGAACCTCCTTCCTGTGTCTCCCTGCTCAGAGAGTGTGTGCTAAAGAATCTTTGGAGGTTAAATAACATAGAATCTCTCCCACAACACTTATCCACTATTTGAATGTTGTTCTTTATACATTTTGACACCCTGGAGTCTCTCAGTGTTGTCACCATACAGCGCACTGTCCAAATTGGATTCTGTCCTGGGGACATCCATGGGATAAATCTCAAGCCTTTACTGTATTAATTGATGCTGACTACTCTCAGCTCTGAGACGTAGGTAAAGCATTTAAGGTCAAATTAAGATCAACCAAATGACAGCAGTGTGATAGTACTTATTATGCACTTCTTTCAAGACAGACACATTTTAAAATGCACCTCCCTACAAAGTGCTACATGAATAAATCTGACCACGGTTGGATGGGAAAAGTGGGCAATTGCCAAGGTGCCAGACATTGTTTTGACAGTTTTATTACTTTAGTTTATATTGTGATCTCATGTTGCATATTCATAATTAGTTTGATCAAATTTCCACAAACTGATTAATACTGTGGAAACCTGGGCCAGTGTTATTCTAGCATAGGAGCTCTAACTTGTTGTTTGGTCTCTGAGCATTTACAGTTTAGTCTGCTGTGTACTGGTACTGCCTGTAACAGCTCAACAGAAATATGAACATCTCTCTCTCCTTAACAACATAAACATGTTAGCAGGTGAGATTGGGGGATTATTTGAACCACTGTACCACAATTTGTATACGATGAGCGTACACGCTTTAGTTAGCTACAAAGCTCACTACCTGATTCAACAAGGTTCGCCAAATGTATGGTGCAGGGTAGAGGACAAGACTAAGACTACTGAGAATTTGGCGGAGGCTATATCCTTGCCAAAGCCAGCTACTGATCTGGCCAGTTGATACGCCGGCACTGGTAACTGAGAAGCCAACTATTCCTTCGACCAAGGTGGTAACTCATGTGTCTAACCTAGCAACCCAATGGATCCACTACTGACTTTGCTGGCTATTAGCTTCCAAGGCTAGCAACTAGCACACCAAGCAGCAATCAACTGGATTAGCTACTGTGAAGACAATGGAGTAGAAGCGCTACTGGGTCTCTGTGGTAATCACATACAGGTGCTCTTTGGATCCTTCAGGTGTATCTGGCTCATTCAGTCTTGTGAAGGGCTCATTGCATGGGTGGAATATGGTCTCAAAAAAGTACAAAATGCAAGTCTCCCTAAAAAATAATCCAAGGCACACTGTAGTGTTTGAACAAAATTAAGATGCCTTTCTTTTACATGGCAATAATTGTTTAAAATGACCAACGCGTTGTGACCAACATAGGTCTTCATCAGGGTCACTGTGAGCATTCAGCAGTAGCTTGCACACCTATATTGTGTTACAATAATCAGTAGAGTGGGAGGGGGGTTCTCCATCAATGAGCAAGCCTATTGGTGGAAAAACAAGGAAATGACACATCATCAATAGAGAGGAGAAATAGAAAAAAAGGGGAGGGGGAAAAGAAAGGGAAAGAAGGGGAGGGAGGGGGAATTTAAAAGGAAGTGAAGGAAAGAGGAGATAAATGACTAAAATAAAGACAAATATGATACAATGTGACTACTAAGTCAAGGTGGACCCAATACTTTCTGATGTAGGTCTACACATGATGAGTTCCTCCATTTATAACTATAATCTCATCCACATGTTTCTGCCCACAAACACACATTGACTACAAAATGACCTTACCCTTCAATAGTTCAATATATTAAAATACAATTGTCTATGATATTTCATAAATATTTCTACTCATGGCTACAAACACGTATTATCTACAAATCAACTTAACTTCCAATAGTTCAATCTATTAAAATACTATTTTTATACAGTGTTATTCCTGAAGTGATAATTCACAGAAAAGGAGAAAAGTCTATATCATCATTGAGGCCGGGCTGTTTTGTTGTTTTTAGTTGTACAATCCAAAAGGTTTCTAGTTAGAGTAGTCCTTTCAAGCGGTCGCCTCCTCTGATGTCCTGATTAGCTACTGGTTTGGCTGATCATTAGCTTCCAAGACCAGCAATTAGCCCGCCGAGGCTAGCAACTGACTGTATTAGCTACTGGTTTGGCTGGTGATTAGCTTTAGAGGCGACCGACTGATCAATCATTAACTTTATTTGTCCCTAGTGGGCAATTGGTTATGCGGCAGTAGGATGCACACATTTAGCACACATAAAACACAGGGCAAATAAATACAACACTAAGACCATAAAAACAGTAAATACACAGTAAACATACTCAGTCAATTAAAAAGATAAAAAAGCAATAAGATAGACTACCTTTTCTAGAGTTTAGGAGGGAGATGGCAGAGGGTATAAAGGATAGTTTGAATTTATTGGTTTAGCTTGTGGAAGTCTGAGGAGGGTTCCAGATGGCAGAAACTGAAACAGTTGCTGTAAAGGATGGGAACAATCAGACAGGATGGATTGTGCTTTGTTATATCTGGCTAATTGTTTGTTGTGAAGATCCTGCAGAGGTGTGCAGTGCCGGTTATTTTGCTGCAGATATTGGATATTGTTTTTGACCTTGAGAGATTGATATCAGCAGATAAAAGAGAAAGTGAGCACGGACTCAGTAAAATATTGGTAAAACATTGTCATTAGGGTCTTGTCAACCTGGAACTTTGAGAATTTCCTGAGACAAAAGAGATGCTGTTGGCGTTTCTTGTGTACCAGGGGTACATTTCAAGTCTCTTATTTGTCGTTTCCTCACTCCTCGATCCTTGCTTGAACCAGAAGTTGTTCTGGTGTGCCATCTTGAAGACCGTCCCAAAGCTCTTATTTCTGCATGGAGGAGCGAGGGAGCGAGAAGGAGCGATGAGCGAGGATACACGAGAGCAGCCTCCACGGAAGTCTTTTACTGACCGACACGCCCCCTTATTGGATATCACATACTGATTGGACGCTGCTGCCGACCGGACTGATCTGATAACTTTACCTCTCAACATCACTGAGGTTTCATACTGGAGTGAAGACAGATCCCAGATTAACAGTTTTATAGTTTAGTTGTTTTCTGATTCACCATCTAGTTATAATCTGTGTCAGTTGTAGGTGTTCCAGCAGCAGAAGGACCTGCAGTCTCTCCTTCAGACACCGCCAGTGTAGCAGCCTGTCACTGAAAGAGCTTTATAAGACCTGACAAACAGACCTCAAACAACTTTCTTCATTAATTAAAATGATCTTTCTTTTCATGATCTGTTATTTCCCCCAATAACTTTTATTAATGTTACAGTTAAAGTCACAGAGAGAAGGAGAGTCTGTCTGTCAGCAACAAACACCTTTTACATCAGAGTTACATCATTTCAATTTCCCCTCAAACATTCAGCCTAATAAATAATGTCCAGTGTTCAAAAGCCACCATAGTCATATTCTGGGTTATTAAATAATGAATTCACAATCAGAATATCAATAACTACAGACGCTAATAATGAATAAATAATATATAGATATTGTTCCAGTAGAGATGGTTCCTGGTCCTCTAAGCAGTCCACAGTAGAAATACAGACTGCAGCTGTTATTCATGTGCAGGTGTTTGTTAAACAGGTAACAGACTACAGAGAGGAAACACTGCTGCTCTGCCACTGAGAATAACTGAGTGTCTTTATTAGTATTATTACAGTTCAGACATAAACAGCTGTTAAAGCTGACTGACAGCTGATCCAGCTGTGATCAGTTGCTGCTGTCATCAGAAACGGACGTTGCTTCACGTGACGCTTCGGAGAAAGGACGTCTCATTTCTCTTAAAACATATTTCCTCATTTCCTCTCTCCTTGCATCGTTTCCTTGCGTCTCTCCTTGCTTACTTACTGTCACCTTGTGGACGTTTAAGGTAGTGAGTGTTTTTTCTAAGTTTCACTTTTGATTCTCCATGTTGTTTTCAGTTGAACAAAGAGTAGCGCACAGTATGCATGCAAAAGCAGTTATCTCCCTTCATTTGAGCCTTGGAGTATATATGTCCGTAAGTAAAGATGTGAATTATTGTTAGATTGACTGTTTTGATGAAGAAATTGTCCTGTGGAAGGAAAGTGTTAGCTTTCCACAGATTGCTAGCTAACCAAGGGACATTTCAATGGATGTCTAAGCTAATAACTGTACAACTTGTAAACTTATCTGAGTTACTTGTTTGCTGGATATGTTTGTGTTAATACTAACGTAAGTTACTTACCTGGTGGATATGTATGTTAGGTTAAAACAAAATTCATGGTCATTTAAAAAGAAGTTTATTTCATGTTTACTACATTAAGTTAAGCATTTCATAAGCACAACTATTAACATTGTAATTTCATTTCATATGCTTGTATCTGCTGTGTATGCAGAATATTAATACATGCTTTGTATGTATTTATTTCAGTTTTACAGAAACGACCATCAGTAAAGCCACACCTTTTTCAAGACACGGTTTGATTGGAGTTTTTGTTCACTATCTGTCTAGCTTTGCTCTGACACGTAATTGTGAGGAGAGAATAGCGTCAACTAGCACGCTTGGTCATTAGAAGCCGCCAATACAAAACCGTGACAACGTCAGCCACCATCTGAATTTTGTTGCTCCCAAAGGAGTGTAATTATGGTAAGGATGGCCTCTGAGCTTGGCTCAAAGGTAGAGCGTGTTGTCCATCGATCAGAAGGATGGCAGTTCGATCCCCAACTCCTCCAATCCTTGGGCCAGACACCCAAACTGCTCCTGGGGGGGTCTGAGTGAGTGAGGACAGAATGACTGGGATTGTGCCAACGCCGTAACATAATTGTGAATTGCCCCAGTGCAAATTTTTTACATGGGCCCTCGCCCCAAAGCACGCTAGTGCGCACACACAATCACTTACGATAATAGCAAACCATGCTATGGAGAGGCTCAGCTTGCAACTCCCATCCTGTAAACCAGCCTCTGATCAACACTACGGACAACAGCCGAAGCGCCAAATTTATCAATGCTAATTCAACATTCTGCCATGTTGTTAGACGGTGTGATTAAAACAATAGAAATGCAATAAAATGTATTTGTTTATCAAAACAAGATGTTGTTTTCTTGTCATATTCTAATTTCAAAACACTCCAAAAGGCTTCATTTGTGTATTAAATTCACTAAAAGTTTTAAAAAGACGATAAAGCAAATGTTCTCATCATTGCTATAGATACCTAACTAAATATTTCCGTCGTATATGAGAAAACTTTCTCTCAACAACCCCAAAGTTGCATCTGGCGCAATGACACTTTTGTATTTGATGAGAATTATTGTAGAAAATTGATCAAAACAAGTTAAATCCTCCTCTTTTTACCCAAACCCAATTACTTATATAGGCATTCCCTCTAACTCTGCCTCATGTTTGATAATTTTTTTTTCCAAGAAGCTGATGAAAAATTCATGCCTTGTCCCCGGATATGAACTGAAATCATTATGCAGCCTGAGTGCTTGGCGTGAATATCAGTGTGTAGGTCTTCTCGGTCCTGTAATGGAAGTGCAATAACAGTCTTCAAACAAAGAAAAGTAGTCCACTAGACTTGGCCAAATAAACTGGCACTGAGACTGAAATGCATAGGTAGATTTATCCGGAAAAAAATGTTGAAGAGAGGAAAGCAACAAACTGATCACAGATCTTTTTAGAAAACCCACAGATAGAAACAACCTTCTACATATGGATAATTATCATCCACAATACATGAAAGATGCCATCCCATTGAGTCAATTCCATAGAATACAGAGAATTTGTGACACAAAAGACTCTTTTGATAACCAAGTGAGCATAATGAAATCACGTTTTAAACAGAGAGGATATGGCGATAAATGTCTAGATGCAGCCTTACAACAGGTGACAACAAAACCACAAGGGGATAAAAAGACAAAAAACAAACCAAGTGCGGAGGTCGAACTATTGGTGACGTGATCAAGATGGCGGAGTAGATCTCCTGCTGCCCAAACTCCCCAAACTTTTCTGCTACAAAACCTTTGATCAGACCTCGTTTTAGTCAGTCAAACTTGCAAACAAGCAGATTAATATCTGCCTGCCTCGCCTATTATAATGTCGACGCGACTCCGCAATTCCAAGCCCAAAGAGACAGCTGACAAACAACAAACAATGGATGACGATGAGACCGCCACCGCAGGCCAGCTGACAGTGGCCTATCTGGAAGCTACTTTGGAAAAGTTCTTCAATCAGGCTGAGAAAAACTCCAAAGGAAGATTCGAACGTCTAGAAACTCAACTGGGAACCATACAAGAGACACTATCCAAGCATGCTGAGGATATGAAGGCCCAGCGTACAATCACTGCAACGCTGCAGACACGGATCAAGAACGCTGAAGACACTACATCGCAACACAGCCAAATACTGAACCAGCTTGAGAAAAAAATTGTAGCTCTGGAGGACAGAAGCAGACGAGACAACCTGTGCCTTATCTTCCTGAAAGAGGGAGAGCAGAAGGGAAGCGCACTGGCTTACCTGATGTCCAACATCCCCAAGTGGTTCCCGCGGCTCACCGACAATCCACCGGAGCTAATGCGGGCTCATCGCATCGGACCGCCGCGTCCCTCATCGGCTGCTCCAAGAGTCATGATAGTGAAATGTCGAGGAGAACACCTGTGGAAGTCGCCGGCCACACTGTTCGCTTCGCACCAGGCTACAGTGACTGCAATGCCAGGCGGAAACGTCCCTGCTACCCGCTCATGAACCGGGCTCGCGGTCTGGGCTTCGAGGCTTTCCTGCTGTACCCGGCCGGCATCAAACTGGTCCACGGTGCTGAGCAACATCTTTTCAACGAACCGTCAGAGGCAGAGACGTTCTTCAATTCCCTCGAACCCACAAAGAATAATTCCCAAACTTCGTAACCGGTAAGACTCAAAATCTGAGCGCTCCACATCAACTCTACTCCACCACTGTACCATGCTGGTTTGTTTACCTCCGCGTCAAGTGACGAGTGACGTTGCATGACGGAGATGACGTTGTATGACTTTCGAACTCATACTGCAGGACTTTGCTTCAAACACTTAAAACTCTGCCATCTCTGCTATTTGGTTAATTATTTTCTAATGGGAAAAATTATATCAATTTACTTTGGATGTTTGATATTCAGTACTTTGGTTTTTCTTGATTCATGCCAGACTTTATCTGAGTATAATTATTAATAGCAAAATATTTCTGTTTGAAGCTGGGCAATTTTGTCCCTGTTTGTTTTTGCTAAACTATATTCCACTCAGATAAGGGATCAGCTTAAGGGGAGGGAGTAAGGTGGGTTGTTTAGCCCCTATATTTCCAGACTGTCTTTTTCACAGTTACAATTATTTTTGGGGTGGGTGGGTAGGGGTTCTGTTTTTTGTAGGGACACTTCTCTTTTCTCGGAGGAGTACAGGGTTGGGAACAAGAGGAGACCGGGGGGCACGGTAGATGTGAATATGGGACTGAATATGGGAAACAACCTTATTTATCTTTATTAAACAGCTGTATTTTCTTTATTGAGCATACTTTGGTAGCACTGCTGTTTCCTTTACATATTCATGACTAATATTACACTACTATCTTGGAATGGGCGAGGCCTAAATATCCCTCAAAAAATAATAAGCATTATGGATTTATTAAAAAGGAAAAAAGTAGAGGTTGCCTTTTTACAAGAGACACACTTATTGGAAAAAGATGTTGCCAGAATGCAGAATAGATTCTACCATGTTATTGCATCTTCTTCAAACACAAAAAAGAATAGAGGTGTAATAATCCTCGCCAAACGCACCTTTCAATATACAGATCTGGGATCTGGGAGAGATACTGAAGAGAGAGTTGCTTATATAAAAACATTAATAAATGGGTTTAAAATAGCATTTATTTCTGTATATGCACCGAATGTATTTGATGCTGAATTCTACAACTACTTAACTAATACAATACTTGAATTATCAGAATTTTCTCTAATAACGGGGTGACTTTAATGCAGTTACACTCTTTGGACAGAACTGAGATTACTGAGTCAAGAGAACAACGTCTGGCATCTAGTGCATTAAGGAAATGGGCTATAGATTGTTCGGTTGTAGATGCTTGGCGAATGTCACACCCCTCAGTGAGAGAATTTACCTGTTTTTCTTCACGACATCAATCCTTTTCCCGTATTGACTACATTTTTGTCTCTACACAGCTGTATGATAAGATTTCAGATCTTGAATTACTTCCCATGTCTCTCTCAGATCACAGAGCGGTGACAGTTAAAATAACCATTCTCTCTATCCCAAAACGTGCAGCACGTTGGCGTTTTAACTCCACTCTCTCCTCTCCTAAATTAAATGAAAGAACATTTAGATGAATTTATTGCAATTAATAAACCGTCAGTGAATGATCCTGGTATTCTGTGGGAGGCATTGAAGGGATGCATCAGGAATAAAACAATTGGGTTTGCTTCCAATCTAAACAAATCTAGACTGCAGCATATTCAGAAATTAGAAAAAGACATCTCTGAAGTAGAAAATATGATGACCTTGAATGTTACACCGGAGTTGGTACTTAAGAGGGAGCTACTCAGTAAAGACCTCAATCATTTACTTACACATAGAGCAGGTTTCCTCATGCATAGAACAAGACAAAATTATTATCTAAACAGTACACAGCCAAGTCACTTACTGGCACTAAAACTTAAAACCAACGAAAGACTAGCAAATATAACTTCTATTAAATCCGCCACTGGTAAATTGTGTACAGACCCAATAGAAATCAATGATAACTTTAAGGCCTTCTACTCATCTCTATATACATCAGAGATTAATTTTGACAGTCGATCCTGCTCTAGCTTTTTAAACCCACTGCAGCTTCCACAGTTTTCTCAGGAGGATCGTGTTGTTCTTGATGCCCCTTTATCTCTACCTGAACTCCATAAAGCTCTCCTGTCAATGAACAAAGGGAAGTCACCAGGCTTAGACGGATTACCTCCAGAATTCTATTTAGCCTTCTGGCCCCAAGTAGGACCACTCTTACGGGATATGATTCTTTCTGCAATTTCTAAGGGTTCATTTTTTAAAAATAGCCATTATCTCTTTACTTTTAAAAAAAAGGCAAGGATCCACAGGATTGCTCAAATTATTGACCACTATCACTACTGAATACTGATATCAAGCTATATGCCAAAGCACTAGCCTCTCGATTGGAACCGCATATGAATTATCTCATTCATGAGGATCAGACAGGCTTTATCAAAAATCGCCTTGCCTCAGACAATCTGCGCCGTCTTCTTCATATCATTGAGTTTTCTAATAACACTGACTCTTCAACAGCTATCCTTTCTCTCGATGCGGAGAAGGCTTTTGATCGCCTTGAGTGGCATTTTCTATGGTCAGTGCTACGCCGCATGGGCTTTGGTAATAATTTTATTACTATGATTCAAGTTCTTTACTCAAACCCCACTGCTATGGTATTGACGGGGAACATCTTTTCTAAACAGTTTCATGTATCTCATAGCTCCCGCCAGGGCTGCCCTCTTTCTCCTTTGTTATTTGCCCTCTCTCTGGAACCTGTGGCCCAGGCTGTCCAACAATCAGTTAGCCATGAACCTATCAGTATGCATAACACCAAGCACTTTATTTCCCTATATGCCGATGATATATTGCTTTTTATTCAGGATGTCTCTCAGTCTCTTACCCATCTGCTAAATATATTCAGTAGCTTTAGCCAGATCTCGGGATATAAACTGGGTTTAAATCTGCTTTACTCCCACTCAATGCTTGAGCAAGACAGTTGACCTCCATATCCAATATTCCGGTGGTTCAGAACATCAAATACTTAATAGTGTCAATCTTCCCTTCAATTGCAAACATTATAAAAAACAACTACAATGTACTTGTGACAGAGATGGAAGCAGATTTACAAAGATGGAAAACCATCCCATTATCATTTCATTCTCGCATCTCCACTATTAAAATGAATGTCCTCCCAAGAATCAACTTTCTCAGCTCAATGGTACCTTTACAACCACCTAAAGACCACTGGAAAAAAATTAATTCCTTAATGTTGAGGTTTATATGGGGGAATAAAAAGTCAAGGCTGAAACTATTAACTCTCCAAAGGCCAAAAGATGAAGGGGGCCTCGGTGTACCTAACTTCCAGTGGTATCATTGGTCGTTTGTACTACATCCTGTCTCCAAATGGTTAAATCCTGCTTCTCGGGTGTCTTGGAGGCCAATGGAAGAGAACATGGTGCACCCTCACAGGTTACAAGACCTGATATACTCCAACATTCCACTCAAACAATCCAAAGAGAAATTTGGCTCAATTATAACCGAAGTACTCTCTACCGGGCATCTTGCCGAAAAGCATTGTAAAATTTTGTCTAATTGGTATCTTCACTCTCCCATTTTTAATAATGTTGACCTCCATTTGGGTAGCCAACCAATTTCGTTTTTCTAAATGGAGCAGTAAAGGGGTGCACACTCTTGGTGACATCTATGGTCCTCAGGGCCTACGAGCATTCCAAGACATCCAGAAACATTTTAATTTACCTGGCACATCATTCTTTTTCTATCTTCAACTCCGCACAGCGATGCGCACTTATGGTGTGCCTTGGAACATATCTCTTCCCATACATGCATTTCACACAGCTCTGACCAGCCCTAGTGGACTGGTCTCGAAAATATACTCTATTTTACATAAGGCCTCCTGTAAGCCACTAACTATTGACAGACTATGGAAGACGGACCTCTCTCCAAATAACTCCAACCTAAATTGGAAACTAATCTGGCAGAACATCCAACTATCTTCCAGGAACCCCAACCATCAAGTTATACATTTCAATTTCATACACAGAACATATTTCACCCCCCACATATTGCATAAATTTAAAGCTTTACCATCACCACACTGCACCTTATGCAATCAAAATGCATTAGGTACTTTTTTTCATATGGTTTGGGGGTGTCCAAGGGTTGCAGAGTTCTGGAAGAAGGTTGCAGAGATACTATCAAACATATTGTCAAATACAATTCCTTATTCACCTGAAGTCCTGTTACTTAATGACAGCTCCAACCTGGAACTCTGTGTTAAGCAGAGACGTCTCTGGTTAGCTGGCCTTACAGCTGCAAAGCGAATAATAGCTTGCAGATGGAAAGCTCCACATTCTGTCAATATGCAAAGATGGCTTCTTGACTTCTTAGATATAGCAGGTATGGAACACTGCGCTGCAAACATGCACTTGGCAAAAAGAGAAAATATATCATCTTGGAAACAAGCAATAACTACAATTAAATCCTTCATATAGTTGTTCTCCGTGTCCCAAAGGTCTAGGGTGGGTGGGATGGGAGGGTACCAAAAGGGAGGGATTTGGGGGTGGGGGCGCGCAGAAGTTTTTATTTAAATGACTTTTTGTTGCTGTTTGTTGTTATTTTTCTTCTTCCTGTTTGTTTGTTTGTTTTTTTCCATTTTCCTTTTTCTGTAGCTGCTTGCCAATTTTGTATTGATTAGTACATGGACATTTGTGATTATATTTTTTTTTACTCTATTGGTGATCTATCAATTTGTAACCCCACCCTATATAACTTTGCTTAAATACCAATAAAAAATTGATCACAAAAAAACAAACAAACCAAGTGCTGTCTGTGTTCTAAACTTTACTGATAGATCAAATGAAATAAAACATTCGATCAGAAAATATTGGCACATTATTTTTAGTGTCCCTAAAATCGGTCAGTTATTTAATACACCACCAAGAATAACATTCCGTCGAGGAAAAAATTTAAAAGACAAACTGACAAAAGACTAAACAAAGACAAAGACCTAAGACTAGTCTGACCTCTATACCTGATGTCAATTACAATTGTGGGAGATGTGCACAATGTAACTGCACAACTAAATGTGACACCTTTTCACATCCTTTAACTGGAAAAAAGTATAAAGTACGTGGAGTCATTACATACTCAACAACAGGAGTCATCTATTTAATCAAATGTAGCTGCGCCAAGGCTTATGTTGGAATGACAACAAGAGCATTAAAAGTCTGTATGGCGGAGCACCGGTCAGCTATCCGCAATAATAATTTAGATAACCCAATAACAGTCCATTTCAAACAGGCTAATCATCCAATCACAGCTTTCAGCTACTGTGGGATTGAAAAAGTGCTCTTGTCTAGACATGGAGGGGATCTAAAGGAAGCTCTTCTTAAACGAGAAGCCTTTTGGATAACAGAGCTTCAAACTTTGGGACCCACTTTGGGCTCAATGATGAATTAGATTTGAGTGTCTGTCTGTGAAATATAGAATTTCTACTTAATTGTAATGATGATGATGGCTTGGCATTTTGATCTAGTTGTTTGAGTTGCTTTTAGTAAATTGACCAAACAGTGTTTTTAATGTGTAACTTTATATACTTATGATCATGTGCCATGTGATGATTTATGGTAAGATTATTAGTATTTTTCTTCAATAGTGATGTAATTTGATGTTCTTTGTTTGACATGTATTTTTCTTCTCTTCTCTTCCTGTTTTTTCATGGTGCAATGGATATGTGATGATGTCACTTCCTCAACCAATAGGAATGGCAGACACTTCCAATCATCCAATCACATTGATTTGGTGGTGTTTAAAAGAACACACACCACCATTTTATCTTTTTCATGTCCTGATGAAGGTCCTTGTTGACCGAAACGTTGACGAATAAAGCAGAGAAAAGTGTGTGCGGGAGCAAGTCATTTTTTTGAAGAGAGGAAAGCCTGCCATCATCATCAGCGGTCACTTGAGGCGAGTATCACTGTGCTCTCTTTTGGTTCATCTAGTTATTGGTCCTCAGATGGCTGGAGAGGGCATCCACATACTTTGATGCAGTGTGGGCAGGGGTAAGTTGTGGCGGTGGTTGCTGGTTGTGGAGCCTTTTTCTCTCTCTTTTTGCAGTGCTGTCGACTTGTCTCTACGGCAGCTCCGTTTCATGACATGACTCCTTCCTGCATGGATTTCTTCCAGGAGCACCTGTCCAGTGCAATGTGCTCCCAGTTGGCCTTGACATTGTCCTTGAAACGTTTCTTTTGCCCGCTGGGGGCACGCTGATCTTCCTTCAGCTGGGAGTACAGGATCTGTTTGGGGAGACCTGTTGGGCATGCGGAAGACATGGCCAGTCCATCGGAGTTGGTACTACATTATTGTGATGGTGATGCTGGTCGTGTTGGCTTCCTCCAGAATGCTGAGGTTGATGCGCCAACACCCACTTGATAGAGCTTCATCGACTAAAACTATGCTCTTAGAGCAAGCACTGTTGCCAAATTGGATGGAAAAAAGTATCCCAACCAGAGCCTAGAACCCACCCGATGATCTTTAATCATTAGATAATGTTACATTAAAGTTAAAAGTTTTCACACATTCATGTTAGACCTCGGATTCTTGCCTATTTACAAGCTAATTTTGTGCAGAAAAAGCAGATATTATTTGCTAAATGTATTAACACCATATGTCAACAGAAATCGATATGAAAGGAAATTAGAATAATTTAGTGTGGAAGAAACAAACAGGCCCACATTTCTCACTAACTGATGGGGATATATTGAATCTGCCTTACTCTCGTTTCTATTAAAGATGTAGAAATAGCTCATGAGAGGTTCTCTCTCAAATTCAAAATTGCTTTATTGGCATTACCATAATGAGGTATAGTATTGACATAGCAGGTTGCCACACAATTCACTGAATTATGTGACATGGTTGAAAGCTCAAAAAATATAGTAAATGGACCTTTAAGCTTAGATCATTTGTGACACATGTGTACAAGGAACAATGCAGATACAAATCTGAGTTTATTTTTTTAAGGCAACAGATGGCCTGCTCGCGGCTACACTGTTGGCCATCATATAAGAAAGACAAACAGTCAAATATAAATAATTAAAACATTACAAAGAGATGAGATATACTTAAACAATTGTGGTTATGGTGAGAACCAGAAGCAACAGAGACAAATCAGACAGAGTCAGATTTTGAAAGAGCTAAGTACAGTTTCATGTATCGTTTGCTGGTTTCCCCTCAGGCTGGGACATGCTCTGTGACATATTTGCTGCTGCTATGGTGATGTCAGTTTTGCCTCCAAGTAAATATTTAAAGCAGTTTTGTTCTGAGAGTATGGGAGTTTTGTTTTTGGTTAAAACATTTTTTTTTCGTGTTTTGCATTTCAAATGTCACAGTTGAAGTTTAAGCTCTTGCAATTGCAGGACCATGCCATGTGTAAAAATGGTCAATTCAAGATTAACATAGTCCAACGCAGAACAACTCAGGATAAATAACTGCTAACTCTCTCCATGCCCCGTCCTCATCCATAGGGCATTTTTCTCTTTCTTTTATGAAGATATTTTATCGGCCTTTTAGGAATCATCACAAAACCATACAGTGACATGAATTTTTCCAATAATGAACACCCCAATACTTAAAGTGTGAATACAGTTGAGTGCTGGTGTAAAACAGAGCTTCAACTCCCACATCACTGAAAAAAAAAGACATACTGATAAAACATTGGCAACATATTTGTAATTGGTCTTGCCAAATGAACCTGGCAGGAAAGAGAGAAAGAAATGTCAGTTACGTCTACTTAGAAATGTCTATAATGGAAACTTCAGAAGACTGCATTTTTTTCCAATATTTTGACTTTTGCGTGCTTCGGTTAAAAGCACAATAGCAGTCATTATGTCATTTGTTCTGTTCATACATTGTGGCTCAAGTTCAATATATTGTTTTTGCTCTTTCTGTTTTCTTCATTTAAACCGAAGAATTCAGAGTAGCATGTTCACATTTTTAAGCATTATATTACTACCTCATATCCATAATCACTATGGCATATTAAACATAGCCACTAATGAGATGCTTAGATAATTCATTTATTAATTAGAAAATGTGTCTTTATTAACATGTGCTCCATCTCCAAGGCATCAAGGAGTCCCTTGTTGATATGTAAATGTATTATGCATGGTGCTTTAATGTCTACTCAGATCATCTATGTGGAAGATGTGGACTTGACCTCTGACCTCAAGATATGTGAATGCAAATGGGGTCTATGGGTACCCATGCATCTCCCCTTTACAGACATGCCCACTTTATGATAATCACTTGCAGTTTGGGGCAAAAACCATGCAGTTGTTTACTTGCAGTGTAAATGTGTTATTTTCGCCTATTCTAAAATGGTTTATGCATACTGGGGTCCATAAACAGTATCACTGTAAAGTTGAGATACTTGTGGATCCAATGAACCCAACTGTATTCATTCGTGATGATGTTAGTCCCCATAGGAGACATTTAACATAGTGAGACTATTTTTTTAAACTTGACCTCATTGTATAAAATTACCTGTGGTGACCTCTAGGATAATCACAGCCTCATGAAACTTTACAGCCACAAACTAGAGACCTAGAGCATTCAGAGGATGGAGGGATCAAACTAGAGACCTAGAGCATTCAGAGGATGGATGGATCAAACTAGAGACCTTGAGCATTCAGAGGATGGATGGATCAAACTAGAGACCTTGAGCATTCAGAGGATGGATGGATCAAACTAGAGACCAAGAGCATTCAGAGGATGGAAGGATCAAACTAGAGACCTAGAGCATTCAGAGGATGGACGGATCAAACTAAAGACCTAGAGCATTCAGAGGATGGATGGATCAAACTAGAGACCTAGAGCATTCAGAGGATGGATGGATCAAACTAGAGACCTAGAGCATTCAGAGGATGGATGGATCAGACTAGAGACCTAGAGCATTCAGAGGATCGATGGATCAAACTAGAGACCTAGAGCATTCAGAGGATGGATGGATCAGACTAGAGACCTAGAGCATTCAGAGGATTGATGGCTTTCTTAGCTAGATTGACAATAAGGGGGTTTCTGAGCAGTTTACACAACACAAGTGTTCGCCATCCAATTCCCAAAAAATGCATTTCTTGCAGAAATCTCCAAATGACAAAAGTATTTGATACCAAATCACAACATTGCTTTTTTTATGGTGTTCCTCAAGGTCTTGGTGTCTTAATGTGGTATTTTGGAAGGATTTTTGATCATTTTTATCAATTCTAGAGTGGTAAAAAAAAGGTAAAATTTAGCACCAAATCTGTGTAACAAATGGTATCAACCCAAAATTGCTGAAACAACTTATGAGAAATAATAGAGCATGGTGATGACGATCAGATACTTCTATCATAATGTTCTAAACCCTTATACACTTTCACTATTTATTTTAATTCATTCATTCAATCATGTTTATTCCAGATTTTTGACTAGACAACACATTCTCACTCCCAACTCATCAAATACCGCCGCTAGGTCAGTGCCCCTCGGCATCGGAGACCGACGCACAGGGTACCCCTCTCATGTTACATTTGTACAGACCAGGGATGGCTTGTCGATATACTCTTGTTACATGCACAGTGTCCTTTCAAAATAAACTTCTGTTTTCACAGGAAGTTAGGATTAGGCAACACAACCACTTAGTTACAGTAGGGTTAGGAAACGGTCATGGTTCACCGGTCTCCTGGTTGAAAGTTTTGTGTCTGTTTGACCCATCCACTCTTGCCAAGACTAGTTGAGAGTGAGAACGGGTTGTATTAGAAACAACTTAACACATAGTGCTGAGCTGTGTCTCAATCAATCTTCAGGTTCCCAGCTTTCAGATGATGTACACCACTTCGATGTGGCATCTACTGTTGACTTTTTATCTCCCCCTGTCCCCCAACCGTACCCCTCTAAAAAGAGGGGGTGGGATAGTAAGGGGTTAAGGATGAAGTCTCCGGGAAAGGCTAACAGTATCACATGCTCTGTCGTAAAAAGGGGATGGGAGAAAAAGTAGGATTGAAACTGACATGGAAGGATGTAAACTTGTATCCAACCCTGTATTTAACAGAGTGCTCTTAAGTATAGTAATCTTCCCTATCTTCCTCTCCTCATTTTCCCCAGGCTTTTAGAACACAATCTTCTGTACTGTAGGCTGACCACTTCAGAGTGCAGCATTAGGTTTCAATGGACTGCACTGTTGGGACCCACACCATTCAAAATGGTGGAGGGACAATTAACTACGTCTCCCAGGGTCCTTGAATTCTTAACTCCACTCCAAATGCACTCATGACAAAACCAGAAAACTTTTGTTTGTTCATTCTCTTTCTTCTCCATCTCTGTCAGAGGTCACCTTATTCTAAGGCTGAGGACACAAGAGCCTGCCCTTTTAAGATTCCTGCTTAGCTCAGTACGCACTGCTAACCAACAGTTAACAAGATTAGCACCAGCAGCTGAAACAAAGCCTGCAAGCTAAGATTAAAAGCACAGGAACAAACCAAGTTATTAGCAAGCTAACTGAACTCTGCAAAGAACAAAGGACTGAATCGACCGTCTTTCCTCCAAACTGCACAACTGGAGCATAGTAAGATCTGCATTTTTTGACACCATAACCTAAACTTTCCCCAGCCTGGCTCCTCTACAACCAATGCCCGCTAACAGCTAAACTAACAAAGGAATCCATTTTTCTTCGACGGACTGTGTAAAGTACCGGAGCCTACCTTAACAGCATTAGCACAGTAACAGCACATGGCTAAGCAAGACTGTTTAACTTTAACCTCTGTGAATGCACCTGTATTGATCAGATATACATTAAATCATGTTATTACACGGCTTTGTTGAATACTCAATTCTGGTTGGTCAATCACGCCGTTCTACAGTCTGTTATTTCTTTATAGCAGATCGTTGCTATGTATAACAGACCGTTGCTATGTATAAGAGACTGTTGCTGTGTATAACAGACCGTTGCTATGTATAACAGACTGTTGCTGTGTATAACAGACCGTTGCCATGTAGAGCAGACTGTTGTATAACAGACAGTTGCTATGTATAACAGACCGTTGTATAGCAAACCATTGCTATGTATAACAGACCGATGCTATGTATAACAGACCGATGCTATGTATAACAGACCGTTGCTATGTATAACAGACTGTTGCTGTGTATAACAGACCGTTGCCATGTAGAGCAGACTGTTGTATAACAGACAGTTGCTATGTATAACAGACCGTTGTATAGCAAACCATTGCTATGTATAACAGACCGATGCTATGTATAACAGACCGATGCTATGTATAACAGACCGTTGCTATGTATAACAGACCGTTGCTATGTATAACAGACTGTTGCTACGTATAACAGACCGTTATAACAGACCATTGCTATGTATAACAGACAGTTGCTATGTATAGCAGACCATTGCTACGTATAACAGACCGTTATAACAGACAATTGCTATGTATAGCAGACCGTTGCTACGTATAAAAGACCGTTATAACAGACCATTGCTATGTATAACAGACCGTTGCTATGTATAGCAGACCATTGCTACGTATAACAGACCGTTATAACAGACAATTGCTATGTATAGCAGACCGTTGCTACCTATAACAGACCGTTATAATAGACCATTGCTATGTATAACAGACTGTTGCTACGTATAACAGACCGTTATAACAGACCATTGTTACATATAACAGACATTATAACAGACCATTGCTATGTATAACAGACCGTTACTATATATAGCAGACCATTGCTACGTATAACAGACCGTTATAACAGACCATTGCTATTTATAACAGACCATTGCTATGTATAGCAGATTGTTGCTACGTATAACAGACCATTGCTATGTATAACAGACCGTTGCTATGTATAACAGACCATTGCTATGTATAACAGACCGTTATAACAGACCATTGCTATGTATAGCAGACCGTTGCTATGTATAACAGACCATTGTATAACAGACCGTTGCTACGTATAACAGACAATTGTATAAAAGACCATTGCTACGTATAACAGACCATTGTTATGTATAACAGACCATTGTATAAAAGACCGTTGCTACGTATAACAGACCATTGTATAACAGACCATTGCTATGTATAGCAGACCGTTGCTGTGTATAACAGACCGTTGCTATGTATAACAGACCATTGTATTACAGACCGTTGATACGTGTAGCAGACCATTGTATAACAGACCGTTGCTATGTATAACAGACCATTGTATAGTAGACCGTTGCTAGGTATAACAGACTGTTGCTATTTATAAAAGACCATTGTATAGCAGAGCGTTGCTATGTATAACAGACCATTTTTTGTGTCAAATGATTGATTTCTTAAGTAAGTAGTAATAAGCGGGATCATGTACAGCTAGCTGGTCATTGTTGTGTAATAAACCCTGACAGGGATATGCTGTACAGATTGTAAAGCCTGTTGAGGAAAATTTGTAATATTAATAAAATTCACTTAACTTGACTTCAATGGGTTTAGAGCTAGTGGTGATCAATAAACACACAGACAGCAATCAAATACATCAGCTTAGGATCTGTGTCCCAAAATCTACATATGACACTGTATGTTGACATAAAAGTTTTAATAAATGTAACTGTAGGTAGTTAGTGAATTTGATTTTTACATTTACACATTGTAGATGCAGCCTACATTAACGGTTCTGGTGTTTCCTTACATTTCTCTCCAGCAGATTGACTTCTCTCTTCTTCTTCTTCTTTGCATTTTATCTGTTCCTCCCCTCCTCCTGCTCTTCCTCCTTATTCCTCCTCTGCTTTTTTCACCCACATTATCCTGCATCCATTCCTCTTCATCTCCCTCCCACTCCACTCTCATCCGTCCTCACCTCCTGTCCCTTGACAGCGGTGTCAGATTTTCCCCTGGCCATGAATTTTGCATGATTGTTCGTCTATGCAGCTCCAAGACTCACTTTCCTCCCCTCTCTCTCTCTCTCTCTCTCTCTCTCTCTCTCTCTCTCTCTCTCTCTCTCTCTCTCTCTCTCTCTCTCACACACACACACACAGTCCCACTGAGAACACTGGCCACGTCTCACCAATCCTTCCTCCTCATTAAAGTTCTATGTTAAATAAATGTTTCAGGGAGATCTTTTTACAGACTAGTGTACAGAGGACATTACTTGCAGGCAAACAAATCTATAGACTTCAGCCACTCTAATATATATGGCCTCTTCATTCCAGTTCTTACAAACCTACGTAGTGAGTAACTAAGAGAGAAGAAAGAGCGAGGAAGCAGGAATCAAGGGGGGGCGGCTTAAGATAGAGGACCAGACTGGGAAATGAGGGGGAGAAGACTGATGTAGAAGAAGTTGTGATGGAATTCAGCTGTGTTTCTTTTGTGTTTCTGCAGATGTAACAAAGTCCCTCTTTTGCATGAGACTATTGTCAAAGGAAAACCGTTCATCTTAAACAATTCTGCAGTGCACAATTACATCCACTGCCAACGCTCAGCGCCAGTACAGGAAGTAATGTGGCCTAGGTAGCGTACAGTACTCAGTAAATACCAATAACAAGTTAAACCAAAGACAAAATCACCAATAACAATATTAAGAACAATAGTTTGTATTATTAATTTGTAAGTAGATATGTAATAGTATTATGTTCTGAGATTTGGAAGTAAAGTTCCCGTAATACCTTGGGGGATGCAAGCAAGAAGTATAATATTGCTTTGGAGTCGGTGAGGGTTTTTCAAAGTCAAGGAAGGACTGTCCCAATATCTAGGAGTCTTTGAGCACTTTGGTGAACTGGGGTTGTTTTTAAACGTGCTAATTTATATAAATACAGATTGACTTGACTTGAATTCTACAGAAGACTGACTCCTTCATTCAAAGGATTTTCAAGGATGCATGTGTGTGTCCTCCATGCTTCTAAAACACCCACAATCCTCTGAATGCACAGAGGATTTTACTGATAGCTCATGGCTTTACTGAAATCATGTAAAGGCATGAGGTAAGCTGACAACAAGTGATGTTAATATATGATGATTGATTGCGGGATTCAAGGCAGTTAATTTTGGGTTAGATGTGGCAAAACAACGTTAAGTGCGACCTCTCGGCCTTGAATAACAATAGGATGGCTAATGTGGTTGGTTAGTGTTCCGTGTTGCTGTCAAGGATGTGCTTAACGTTACTGTTGTGTTGATTTGCCTGAGCTTCACTTTTTGTGGAGACTGTAACGCAGCTGACTGGCTGGATTTGTTCTGAAATATTAAGAACTGGGATGTAGGACGAGTGCTTCTCCTTGTCGTTAACATGCTGTTTACTTTACACTTGATTGGCATGAAATCAGCTACTTAGCGGTCAACTGTTCGGGTAACATTAATAACCTTGTTAAAATGTTAACATTATTAAACATTACCTTTGAGCTAAGTTAGCATAGCTAACATTAAAACAACGTCTGTTTAGCTAACAGATCAATCAGCAAGAACTTTGACTGAGAACTCAGCTGGTCCGCTGAATGGTAGCTAACACTAAAGTTACCTAGTTCACTAACTTTTCATAGTTCTAGTTGACCCATAAGTAAAAAAACTAAATCTTTCACCTACTCTACAGCCTACTGCCGTGTGCAAGTGATGGCAGCCTCCCTGGTCTCTCTGGTCCTTTTGGTGAGGCAGATTGTAAACAATACCGAGGTAAGATGGCGGACAGTTATCCCATTAGTTGTGACGTAATGTCGCATCTACCGTGTCACATCTATGAGCCCAATCCTGGTCTTCTCTCCATTGGCTCCCTGTTCCATTTAGAATTGATTTGAAGATGTTGCTGATCACTTTTAAAGCATGTCTGGGTCTGACCCCGAGCCACTTAGTGGAAATGTTGACCCCTTATGAGCCAGCCCGCAGCCTCAGATCCTCCGGTGGGGCCCTTCTGGATGTTCCAAACTTGAGACTTGAATCTAAAGGTGACTGTGCTTTTGCCTTGGCTTTGGAGTGATCTGCCTGAAGAAATAAATCTGTAATCTCCTTTAAATAAATTCCTAAAACCATGTTTATAGACTTGCAATGTCGTCTTTTTATTTCTTTTATACTCTTTATTTGTATTTATTTTTATTGTTTTTATCTCTTACCATTCTCATCTTTCATCATTTGTCCTCTCTCTACTATGTTTTTGCGTCTTCAGTCTTCTTGTTTTTTGCTTTATTTCGTCCTGCTTTTGCTTGACCTTACCGTTTGGCTTTCTGTGGTTACATACACTTCTGGGAATCCAGCTTTGCTTTGTCTGTCAAAGTGCTATATAAATAAAGTTATTATTATTATATCTTAAACCATACCTTAACCATATTGTAACTGCCATACACAGAGATCATTACATTCTGGGCACTGTATAAAAACTTGTCACCAAATGTAATCCTCTAGCACAAAGGACATACAAGGAGGAAGCTGCAATGCAAGTTCTATGTTCTTATTGTAGCTAATGCAGAAGGGCGTTGACATGGACAGAAAGGAAAAAAAAACATGCAAAAATACAAATGTAGCCTAGAGGCAGGTATGTGCTATAGCTAAATAAACTTGAAATGTAATGTTAAAATGACTGAACATCACCGGACAAACATGCCAGTTTCTTTTCCTTATTAAAAGGCAAGACTCTGGCAATGTATGTCTGCGCCAAAGCCCCACCCCCCCCACACCGGCAGTGTCTTGATGCACGTAATCACAGGCAGATGTAATGCATCAGCATACTGTACGCCACTGTCCTATTTACTAGCATCAACACATTAGAGCCCCAGAAAAGCCGCAACTTCATCATAGTCACTCTGGATCGGCATGATTGGCAACCGTACCATGACTATTTCTTCACTATGGACATCCAATGGTGTAACTGTCTGTGATATGGCTGGTGTGTAAAATCATGGAACAAAATGACTAAATGTCTTAATTAAAGTAATTTACGAATGGCCTATCTATCATTTAATGCAAGCTTTACATAGGACCTGGATGCATAATATGGTAATGAGTCACTACCTGCAGAGTGCTTGTAGTATCTGCTGTTGATATGATTAAAGGAGATGGTGCATGTGAATGCTAATGAGTAGTCAGCATAGAACAACAAAGCCTTTTTAGCAAATGAGGGATAAGAAGGTAGATTAAAAACAGGTGGGGGCTTTCAATCGAAGGATTGGCTTTCTTGTTGAAGAAGCCTGCTTTCCACCAGTTGGGGTTCATACCTCTTAATCAATGTTATGGCAAATGACAGATAGCACTAATCCATTAAAAACAGGAAGTATGGGGGCCTTTTGGAGAATTTTATATCCGTCCATATGGCTTATTTGAGTGTGCATGTGTGAGCGCGCACTAAGGAAGAGGATCACTTGCAGTGTCGACACTTAGAATTAATTACAGAGGAAGGGCAAAGTGTTGGTGGCCCTTACACTGTCCTTTCTTTGAATAATTGCCTGTTAGAGCACAGGAGTGTGTATGGGAGGGTGGCTTGTGCAATCACACTCAGTCACCCAAATGCACCAATTGCTCATTAGGCATGTTGGCTATCAGTGCAAGGTACTGCATACCAAAGAGGAAGACAGAGTGGGTGAGACAAGAAAGAGTGTGATGGAGAATGAGAGGAGAGGCAGCAGGAGAGAGGAAGGTAGAGTGTTACACAGGCAGAGGTATAGTAAATGGAACAGATATAAAAGGAGTGTAACGGAAAGCTACTATCTGTATCTGTAAGAGTCTACAGCCATGCTAGCGGGTGCTTTGATCGAAACGCTAAAGTCTGCATGCTAACATGCACACAATGATATGTTTATCTTAGTTTAGGGGATCACCAAAATCATTAGCACATGTCCTCTGACTGCACAGACCACTGGACCAATGTTGTATTTGTTTTTGTTATTAAGATGTTCAGATATTTCACTTCAAACCAAAAACTGTCAGCCTCATGGGGAGAAGGAGGGGGGGCTAGAGGTAGAGTCAGGGGGATCATCACAACGTCTGTAGAGTTCAGAGTTCATCCTCTGGGAATCATGAATGTCTGTGTCACATCCCATCAGTCTGAACCATGTGGTGGACAGAGAGACTGGAATACTGGAGCCACCCTGCAGGCGTAGCCAGAGATATCTGTGTTCCACTTTACACCAGAGGTAGGTGGGAACAACATTAGAAGAGGTTCCAGGTCACCTATCTAAACTGCCTCATTTCCTGTGTTCAATTGTTTTCTACTGCCATTTATACTCTTTGTATACTGTATGTACGAGTTTAGTAGCTCAAACATACTCAACATTTTATACGTGAACCATGTACATGAATGCACCAAGTAACAAAGCATGATTTATCTTATGTATCTGTCTAAGTCCAGTATAAATGCAAACTGTGCAAGTAAAATGAATGATAGAAATAGAATAGGAGGGCTTTAAACTATAAGTCAGAGTAGCTCACTGGGTCATATTACAGGACTGTAAACTGGGATGAGAATAGATGAGGATAGATGAGAATAGATGAGGATAGATGAGAATAGATGAGAATAGATGAGGATAGATGAGGATAGATGAGAATAGATGAGGATAGATGAGGATGGATGAGAATAGATGAGGATAGATGAGAATAGATGAGAATAGCTGAGGATAGATGAGAATAGATGAGGATAGATGAGAATAGATGAGAATGGATGAGAATAGCTGAGGATAGATGAGAATAGATGAGGATAGATGAGAATAGATGAGGATAGATGAGAATAGATGAGGATGGATGAGAATAGATGAGAATGGATGAGGATGGATGAGAATAGATGAGAATAGATGAGGATAATGGTTTGCAGTGTCTTTGATAGAGATGAGAAACCTAATGACAAACAGCAGAAAAGCTCTCTTGGTTATTTTGCTTGTATGTTTTTATCTGCCATCAAGTCGCAGTTTTCAAAGCACAAGGCTTCAATATTGGATCATGACATAAAAACAACACCTGTGCAACATCTGTCAAGCCATATCCCATCTTGCACAACAAATCCATGACCCTTCTCCAAGGATGGACCTCAAAGAATACCTGAATATTATAATTAGAATCACCTACACCTACAGTATCTCTGTTTTAACCTGTATTTCTTTATTTGTTTTTATGTATTGATATTACTTACATTCTGCATTAGCTACTGACCTTTACTTTTCATAAAGATTGATGGATTTTTCTAAATGTTGAAGAAAAAGTCATTTTAATTGTAATCTGATCATATGGCAAAATTTAATGTCATTTATAGTGCCTCTTTTCTATGATTTATGAGAGGATTCATGTACATTTATTCTTAATGGAAATTGCAGATCTTATATCACTGGAAAGAATGAGAACATTAGAGAATGCTGTTTGCATCTGTTCAGATCCAGAATAATGTATTTGTTGTGGTAAAGGTAGTGGTAAGATATAATAAAGACTAATAGGAGTTTATAATGTCACAATGAAGCAGACTTTTGACCAACCGAGGTTTGCAGAGTGAGGTGCAGGCCCGGTCCAACCCAGGTCTCAAGGGTTTCCAAAGCAGCACTTTAACTTGACTTTTACGTTTCCCATGGCGGAATGCACAAGAAAATGGTATTAATAATGAAAATATGTTTGCTGTTGTTACCCTTGCTCATGTAACTGCACCCTGAAACACGAATGATCAGATATGGTTGACATACAGCAGGGAAACATGAAATGTGCTCTAAAACAAACATGAAGATGTTGGTACATCTGGACTTGGTCACAATCCAAAATCAATGCTGGTAAGATGCTCTCTCCTTATTTAAAAAGAGACAACAACAACAACAACAGAAACTAGTCCGAATGTGCTCTTAAGATAAGAAGTGACGACGGTTGAGCTAGATTGGTATTGCACTCTGTAGCTCTCCAGTATGAATGTGGCAGCGGATGCAGAGGATGCACACTAACAAAGGAAAAAGACCAACAAAAGAGGGAAGGTGACAGAGGATGAACAAGAGGGAGAGCATTATGAATTAGAAAAGAAGAGACTGAGAAAAAGAAGAATAATGTGGAGGAGAGGGGCGAAGGTTCACGCCTGGCTGAGCTCTTTATCTGAGCTCTCACCTGAACAACTGCCATCTATCTGCTCCTCAGACTGCCACGGACAACAATGACAATACTGCTGCTGGTGTCAGAACCCGGCCCATGGGCCATGCCAAAAACGTGAACGGACACAAAATGCCAAGTAATATAAAGTATTTATTATAACAAATAATATGAATTAAGAATTAAATGTAGTTATGGAGTGTGTTAGTCAGTGAAATCAGTAGTGTCAATCTGGGTGTGCTTGAATAATGTAGTGTCAGGTGTTGTGAAGTAAAAAGTCCAACAGAAACTAAGCAAAGCAAAAGTGGTTGCAGGCAACCGGCAGGGAGGGAGAGAGAGAGAGAGAGAGAGAGAGAGAGAGAGAGAGAGAGAGAGAGAGACGGGAAGCCGGGTCTTTATATCCGGTGGAGCAGGGAGCCAGGGATTCCAATCAGAACCTGAAACACAACACAGCACGTCACTGATACATCACAACTATGCAGACAAGCAGGGGCCGTAACACCCCACCCCCTCCCACCCCCCCCCAACCCCCCAATAAAGTCAGTGACCCAGGGGGATCACTGGCCCAGTAGAACCATCTACCCATTAGTAAAACCCATAAGTAAATCTATAGCAACCACTTAATAAAGAAATTAGAATTTAGTCAAAAGTGAAAAAAAATATATAAAGCTACATGACGTCATCTCGCCCCCCCCCCGTCCCTTCGACCTGATACTTCCTCCACCTGTCCTCAGCAACCCTGGTACCTGAGAAGCACATTTAAGATGACAGGCACAGCAAGCACAGGTCAAACAGGCAGTAGGAAATGACAATAAAGGCTACATGGCAGAATTCAGTGCACAGGGGCACGCAACATTATCGGTTCCTTTAATATGTTGAATGTCCAGGTCGTAAGCCTGAAGAAACAAGGACCATCTAATTAACCTCTGATTTGGACACCTCAGAGCCAAGAATACCATGACAGTAGACAACTACACCAGTGTCAACAAGACAGAGAATGCTGAAGGCTGATGGGAAACTCGTCCATGGGCCTACAGATGACTCACCTTATAACCTCGCAGGTTATCCAAGGAGGATGAGAAGGAGTCAGACACTCTATGTCACAAAGCTTTAATATTAAACCAGACTAAAAGTCTAAAGCTCCACTAGATGATGATTTTGACCTTCTTAGTGTCCAGACAGGATGCTTTGTTGCTAACTGGATGAATAAGATGACACAGGTAACTAAAGCCCTGTTCACACCTGGCATTAGACTGCGTCTCCACATCTGTGATCAGATCTCACTTCCCTGCTCTATATGCAAATAAACACGTAACCTACATCATTTCTGTTTGCAAAGACCAAGTGATTGCTGTTCTTAACGGATGGGAGACAGCATAGTACATTTTATTAACACAAAAATATAAGGTTATTGTCTACAGGCGGTCTCCGGAGACCTCCGTACCGCCGATGCCTGGCACAGGTAGGAGCGGGGGGGCAGATTTAAGATCTTTGCAGAGCACCGGAACAAAAACACCGACACATCACTGACAAGCAATGAAGCTATGGAACTATATACAGTATTATGGTATTCTGTTGCCTCTTGATGCAGTGTATCGCCTGTGTCTAGGGTTTTTATTGTGAAAGTTCAGAACGGAGGAAGTGGAGCTGTTATGCGCTGCTGGTGACTGTGTGGGAGGACCGTTATTTTATTACCCTCATAAAGTATACAGTAGGCACAATGTAACTCAGCTACACAAGCTTTTGTAGATCACCTCTATCAGTGAGTGACACACACCGACACCATAGACTGTAGCTTATACACACACACACACACACACACACACACACACATGCATCAGTTGAGTAGGTGGTCCTTGATGTGGCCCAAGACATATTCGCGTACGCTCTGCTAAAAGAACCAGACCACCTCTGAATGTGGTCTGAGCGATCGGATCTCAATGCGTGTACTTAGATCTGTCCACTTGTGACTGTATCACCCAAAACGCCTGTTAATGCCAGGTCTGAACAGGGGGAACGTATTTATACCGTCAACTTCTGTCTCACGACTGCCACGACCACAATGCACCTCTTTTTGTGGAGCAGTTTATAATCTAGCAGACTAGCGGTGTATAACTGTGCTCGGTGCAGAAGATGAATATCTGGCAACCTTTGAAAAAACTGGTAACATTTGACTTTAAGTCCCCCTATTTATCATTCCTAAGCAGTATACTGATGTAGTAGGGGGTCCTGCGGGGGTGTTGGCCAGTCTTCCATACTGATGACTGTTTAGTGCTCTGGGTACTTGTGGAAGAGACTCTCAGTGCTCCACCAGTAGGTGGTTGGCTTCCCACCGTGGTACCGATGCCAGTTATGGCAGTTAACCCACACTGTCTGAGGTGGCCTCTCTATTGAAGCCCTGGTGTCTCAGTTAATAATAATAATAATAATAATAATAAATTGGGCTTATATAGCGCCTTTCAAGGAACCCAAGGATGCTTTACAAAGAGGGCACACAAAACCACACGTATAAATATAACAGAGGACAAATTGTAGCCAGGTAAAAAGAGTGATGTGTAGGAAGAGTTAGAGGTTTAGAGGTCAGAGGCCTTGATGAACAGGTAGTGCTTGAGGTGTTTTTTGAAAGTGTCCAGGGATGAAACTTTTCTTTGGGAGGGAGAGAGTTCCAGAGGGCGGGGGCTGCGACGCTGAGGCTTTGGCATGGAAGAAATCTAGGAACTTGGTGGAGCGGTCAGAGGCACCCAGAAGGGGGGGGGGGGGTTCAAAAGGGGCGATGCAGGCGGTTGATGGTGGAGAACAACATTCTGGGGTGGTTTGCTGGTTACCAATGAGGGTGGAGTAATATTGTGATTTGGTTTGTGAGAGAGGTTCCTTGTAGGAACTGACGTGGTCTTTGTAGGCCTCCAGGTGGACGGTGAGGCCGGATCGTCTGTAGAGCTTATTAAGTTGACGACCGGAGGCCTTCAAGGAGCGGAGTTCAGGAGTGAACCAAGGAGCAGGATGTGTGAAGGAGGCAGTCCGTGTTTTGAGGGGGGCGAGAGAATCCAGGCTAAGGAAAAAGGCAGTGTTGTAGTGGGCTACCAGGCCATCAACCATGGTGTCAGGGGGATCAGAGGCCAGATGGGTAGCTAACAGGTCAGTTAGGGCTGGTGTGCTCACTGCCTTGATGTTCCTGAACGTGATAGTGCGTTTTTGTCAGGAATGGAGAAAAGGACGGCATGATGGTTGGAGATAGCTAGGTCCAAGCACTGCAGATGTGAAGGAGTTGTGCCAGTGGAGCATACCAGGTCCAGTGTGTGACCTTTGGTGTGGGTGGGACCTTGGACATACTGTGAGACATTAAAGCAGTCAAGTAGTGAGAGGAAGTCAGAGGCAAACTGGCAGTTGGGGGAGTCCATATGAATGTTGAAATCTCCAATGAGAAGTGTAGATGGAGACCTGGAGCAGACAGCGGTGAGTAGCTCAGATAGCTCAGACATGAATAATAAATAAGGACAACCTGGAGATGTTGAGATCCAGCCAGAGAGAAAGCAACACATTCCAGAGAGGTGACAGTGGGTACGGGAAGCTTTCTAACCAGGAAGTCAGCTCGATGGACTACTGCCAGCTCACCACCCCGACCGATGGAGCGGGGTTTCTGGATGTAGACATAACCCGGGGGTGTGGCTTGATTGAGTGAGATAAAGTCCTGTTGATTTTGCCATATTTCTGTTAGGCATAGAAAATCAATTTTCTTGTCAGTGATGATGTCATGGATGAGAAGTGCTTTATTGTTTAGGGAGCGAGCGTTCTGTAGCATGAAGGTTGCAGAGTTGTGATTTGTAGATGTTGAGGGAAATGGATTGAGGGGAGCGACGTTGTCAACACAGATGAGAGGTCTCAGATTGCCGGGTTGCACGTGGAGTTTGTTGTGATGACGTCGTAGCGGTGCGACAGAGCGCCGGTCAGAATGATTGGTGGGAATAGCATGATCGGAGTAAAGAAACTCGCAACGGGCAGCCCTGTGCACATAACGTGGACGATGCAGGCGTCCGTTGGATTTAATACAGAAAGAGAGTTTGCAGTGAAGTGACAGAAGAGGTCCAGGAGTTACAGTACGGTGTATTTTAGGAACACCATGGCAGCGGCTAGCTACTAGCTGGTAGGCCACGAGCCAGGGACTGGGCAACAGCAGTGCCGTAGAGGAACCACACAGGAAGATGGAACAAAACAGGTCAGCGAAAGCAAGGAGGCAGGTGTTTTTTTTTTTTTCGTTTTTTTTTCCAGTGCAGAAGTCACACAGCCTCCTTCTTTTGCTGGTGCTGTCTGGGTCCCCACTTTCTCTGGGTTGTCCTCTGAATGCTGGAGACCAGCTACCGGTGTGCGAGGGAGGCACTGTCTCCATTATATTTGCAGAGACACCTGCATTATCCCCAGCTCCTTCATGAATTGCCTCCGTTCAAAGGTCTTGTCCTGGTTCCAGAAGGGGAGAAAGAGACGTCCAGAATGTTGTAGCGGAGAACCAGTGGCCACCCACAGGTCCTTCTCCTACAGCTGTAGGTGTCAACAACCTGCAAAAGAAAGAAAAAAAGAAAAAATAGACTAAAGAAAAAATTTATAAATTAATAAAAATATTCTTCCTCATCAGACACAAATATATAATTATATCTTTATATAAATGCAAAAAATACTGACTAATAAAAGCCCTAAATATATCTGAGGCAAGCATATAAATTCAGTAAAAATAAATAAGTGTGTGCATAATTGATGTGTAATGGCACATACCTTATCCATTGCAACGGTTGTTGTCAGTAATTATCGTTGTCGACACTCACAGCTGGCTCGTGGTGCTTGGTGATGAGGAGCAGCACGTTCTTCCCCCGTTTTGAGTGCGAAAGACACCGCTGTGTGCCTCACAAGTCGCAATGTTCCCCTGAAGCCACTCCATCATGTTCAGGACGACTCTCTTTCCATGGTTCACCTCCAAGGGACTGCCAACAGGTTTTCCTGTGTAGTTCTGGATCTTCCATGCACACGATGTGATGACATGGCAGGCTAGCCAAATCTTTATACCATATTTAGCAGGTTTGCTGGGCATGTATTGGTGGAATCCACAGCAGCCTTTGAACGGTACGAGCTGCTCATCTACACAGATTGGCCCGGGTTAAATAGAAGGGGGCCAGCTTGTCGTGCCGACGCACAGGTCTTGTCGGTTTGTCATCAAACCACACAATTGAGCTTACAAGATTGAATGCATGGTGGGACATGGTGACTGGGATGATGGCCCATCCGGAGTCTTCCTACAGGCTGCGGGTTGACTCGCTGCGTGACCCGTAAACACCGGCCGAATCAGCAGCCCGTTGTATGCCTGCAGGTCAGTGGCATCTATGTCTTTACAATCTGTGACGGAACGTCTCCCCTGCAGGTTTGTCATATCCTGAAGAAGCTGGATGATTAGTTCTGTCATGAAGACTTCACAATGCTGATATGGGCGGTGCCGTGCCGTGCCGTGCCGTGCCGTGCCGTGCCGTGCCGTGCCGTCTGGGTCCTGGGATCACTCTGTTGGCTGGCATGTAGTGCAGCATCTCAACGTGAGTGAAAGACCAGACAATTTGCCCATTCTTAGATTTCCATTCATGATCAGAAGCACCTGCTGTCTCCTCCGTTTCCTCCCCACTCTCAGTGGAGCCATCAGATGAATCAGACTCCATCATCTGTGTTTGTGTCGTCCTTCCTCATCTGAGTCCTGCTCGCTGTCAGCCCGGTTGCAAGATTCTCTCCAAAGCTTCTTCTCTTTATCAGCTTCAGCATCCTTGAGGCACTTGCAAGATGCCTGATGTTTATTGTATTGAATGAGTGCAGTGTGGGTGTGCATGGACTGCTGTGTAAGTGCACCTGCATATGATAAGGATAAATTATTGAGGGGCTTTGAACTCTTTATAGAAGTCAAGCTCCATTTTTATCTCTGTATGTCTGACTTTTTCAAAATACCTATTCTGCACATGCCTGTATTGTCATAATGACAGTTCTCACCAGGTCTTTGGTGCTGAACAATGAGGTGTCTGAGCCGGCAGCTAGCAGCTAATGCTTTTAACAGGGATTATTGTCATTTGCCGTCAGTGTATGAATGTGTGTGTGAATGGGTGAATGCTGACATGAAGTGTAAAGAGCTTTGAGTGGTTGGAACACTAGGAAAGTGCCATATAAATGCAAGTCCATTTATTTAGCCAGTGAATGATGTGAAGTTGATGACTGCCATGGTTCTAAAACAAGTAAATACATTCACTGATCAGCCATAACATTCAGACCACTGACAGGTGAAGTGAATAACATTGATTATCTGGTTACCATGGCACCTGGCAGTGGGGGGGAAATATTAGACAGCAAGTGAACATTTTGAACTTTCAACTTTGTGTTGGAAGCAGAAAAATGGGCCAGCGTAAGGATGTGAGAGACTTTGACGAGGGCCAGATAGTGCTGGCTAGACAACTGGGTCAGAGCATCTCCAGAACTGCAGCTCTTGTGGGATGTTCCCGGTCTGCAGTGGTCAGGACCTACGAAAAGTGGTCCTGGAGAACCGGTGAACCGGCGACAGGGTCGGACCCGAGGCTCATTGATGCACGTGGGAGCGAAGGCTGGCCCGTGTTGTCTGATCCAATAGAAGAGCTGCTGGAGCTCAAACTGCTGAAGGGGTTAATGCTGGTTCTGATAGAAAGGTGTCAGAACACACAGTGAGGAGCAGTTTGTTGCGTATGGGGCTGCGTAGCCGCAGACCGGTCAGGGTGCCCGTGCTGACCTAATGTTATGGCTGATCGGTGTAAATTATCTTGCAAAAAATCATACATCCAGCCTTTAAACCATGCTAAATATTAACATATTAAAGTACTACAAACATATATTATTATACATTATATAATGTAATATTTAAATTGAAGGTTATTCAAAAGACATATGGCAGATATTTACCAACACTCAAAGCAGGTGAAGGTGTTTGGAGACAAAGAGGAGGAAGTAGGACCTGCTTCTTTCTCATTATGGAAATCAATCAATGTAACTTGATTGTGACACTTATTTACACAAAATAATATTAACCATATGTTTGAAGGGCCCTCAGTTGCTGAAAAAGGTCAATTTACTCTCTGTGTGTGCTTGTGTGAACTAGTTTTCCACTATAGAGCAGAGCAGTGTTTCAGCAGAACTCTGTGGAGAGATTCTGAGAATATAGAGTGAGAGCAACATTTCATGATCACTGCATCTATTTGGCAATAGTCTTCAAATCAGTGCCTCACAAAGTGGGTCCTGGGGCCCCTCAGCAGTTCTTGAAAGGTTCCCTGGGAGGATAATGAAGTGTGTTACCGTCCCAGCTGTGCAGTTTTCCACTAAATCGTATCCAACAACATGAGCCTTCTCAGGTGGGGGTTTCTTGGTCTAATGCATATCTGTTTGGAAGTCTTAGCCCAGATCACATTGACATCCCCACACTCTGAGCATCTCCCCATACCTTATTTCGTCATGACAAAAACATGCCATGTTAAAGCTCATTTCCATCCTTCTTCTAAGCTGCCCATCTTGTTCAGGGTCATGGGAGGCTGGAGCCTGTCCCTCATTTCATTCTGAATAAAACACTGAGGTCCCATCGCCCACTGTGGGTTCTGGAAATGTTTCTATCCCTCATTACCATGACTACCTCGGTGTGGTGCTATATTCAGCTAGTATAAAAAATTAACAACCCAGAATATCATGCAGTTGTTTCTCATTTCCCTTTGCCACTGTGCCCACAGTAACAGCCCTGCACAGCATCATTACCACAGAATCAGCAGGAGGCACTTAGGTTCATTTGCATTTTAATTCTAACACCTGGGAGTTGTTGTAAATGGTAAATGGAGCGCATTTATATCGCATTTTTCTAGTCTACCGACCACTCAAAGCGCTTCACAACACAAGCTAGCATTACCACATTAATACACTAGTAACAGAGGCTGCCATTTGAGGTGCCATCTGCTCATCATGAGTGATAAACATTCACACGATAAACACAATAAACACTACTGGACATGTAGACCGGGCGGCTGTGGCTCAGAGGTAGAGCAGGTTGTCCACCAATCGGAAGGTCGGTGGTTCGATCCCCGGCTGCTCCGGGTCACATGTCGATGTGTCCTTGAGCAAGACACTTAACCCCAAATTGCTCCCGAAGGCACAGCCATCGGTGTGTGAATGAGTATTTAGATTAAGTCCTGATGGGCAAAGTTGGCATCTTAGCCTCTGCAATCAGTGTATGAATGAATGGGTGAATACTGACATGTAGTGTAAAGAGCTTTGAGTGGTCGGAAACTAGAAAAGCTCTATATAAATGCAAGTCCATTTACCATTTACCATTTAGACTGCAGGGGCCAGGGATCAAACCACTGACCCTCTGATTAGTGGGCGACTGCTGTGCCTCCTGAGCCAGACAACCACCAGGTGGCTTCTGTGAGCGAGGTGAAGCCCATGACAACGGGATCCCCACCTACTGTTCAATGGCAGTCCTACAGTACAATGCACTGCAAGATGTTGAGTGAAAAGGGGAGGTAGAGTACAGCAACAGACAAACATGAATGTTATAAAACGGCAGTTTCAGAATAAATGGTTTGTTGTTTGTTTGTTTTTTACAGTAAGAAAGAAAACTTACATTTAATGCCAAATTCAAAAGAAGGCGTTGTAGACGCCGTTTCACAGATGAAGCTTTAGCAGAAGTTCAGCCAGGAAGACCCTCTTAACACTTCCATTCATTCTCATTCATCTTTCTGTCTCTTTCTGCCAAGATCTCCCTGAGCCAATCACAGTTGCTCTCAATTTTTAAAACTGTTGTCCTCTCTGCTGTTGTCAGTTGTCATTTCAGTATGAACCGATGCCAATGGCAAACGTTCATATTACCTTCTTTCCCAGTGTAGGTGGTAATAGACTTAATGTTAGCAAGCGATATCCGGTTCCGCAGCAGAGGAGTTTCTTCTCCTACTCGTTCCCCTGCTCAGACAGCCTCATCTGCTACTCCGGGCTATAACCATAGCACATACAGTTTCCGGCTAAATCCAGCAAGCATCGACACACTCCTCAGCTTCACGCATCATCAGCGGCCCTCATCTCCGCCTACCTTCATTCCACCTCATGCCGCTCAACATTTCAAAGTAAAGACATAGATCTCACAAGCCTCATCTTACCATGCACGATATGACACACCCCGACATCGGGGAAACGGTGTCATAGGTTTTGGTAGCTCTCGGTATCAACGTGTCATGAGACAAAACATATGCAGATCCCTCATGGCAAGAGACTGCGTGGTCCAATGTCATCTGATCAATCCACAGCTATAAATGTTCAGCGTGTCACATCTGAGCCATTTTCTCACTAGGAGATACTCGTAGATCATCTTGATCTCACTTTTTGGCTCAGGTGGCAATTTAATTAGTTTTGAGGCGCTTGTCCAAACTGTAACACTGTTTCATTCTCTCAGCGCATCACTGCTCACGGGGAACCATTACTGTAGATTCTGTAATAGCGGTGGGCTTTAATTCTACTAGTCCACAACAGACTTTGATTGAAGCAGGCTTTTTATCTGAGTTAGGCAGTATATTCCCTCTGTTTCATAAGGGTCCATGAATACATAGCCATCTCCTGGCTGTACCGGTAAATTCTCCGAAAACATCATGCCGTCATAGCCTACAAACACTCACTTTCTGCATCATTCATAAAAGCATCACGGCCCACTGTGTGGAACTTGCAGTATGTGTTGTGGTTAAATTAGAAAGGGTCTCATCCGGAACCTTCATCAATGTCTTCATCTGGTAGCACTGGTACGTTTCTACAAGTTCTGTCGAATGGGACTTTGAAAGACTGTGTGTTACTCAAATACACCGTAAGTTTAATACATTATAAACATTACATCATTTAAATATTGATTAAGCATAGAAGAACTTATGCCAAATGGTATGTACATTCATCACATGCACGGAGTTTAACTACCTCGCTTCAGTGCAGCTCATTAAGCAGTAGTCACCCAGCAACCATAAGCCACTGAATGACCAAGTCCCGTTATGGTTCAAAAAGAATGGTACCGTCAACTTGGTTCCACAAAGGACACGTACCCAAGTATCCTGGGTGAAATTCATGCGTCTGGCCTTTTATTCACTATGACCTTCTCTCAACATGACGTTGTTGCTTTTTACTATCGCCTGACTTTGGGCAGAAGCCTTAAGGCAATTAAAAATGATGAGACAAATATAAGTTACATGTAGAGATACATAAATTACATAAAAGGGTCCTATGTTTATAAATAGACATTTTGTAATCTGATTTTGGACGAGTGGACATCACAGTGTGGCCGTCTGATTATAACATTTCACAACCAAATAACTGTCAATCAAATGTTGCCACATGCATTCGCTTTTCATAATAATAATCAACGCATGCTCATCCCATATCATCATATAATTCTGTCTTCTGGTCTATCGTGACCCCACTCATCATACTGATCCTTCATGACCCCACTCATCACACTGATCCATCGTGACCCCACTCATCACACTGATCCATCGTGACCCCACTCATCACACTGCTCCATCGTGACCCCACTCATCACACTAATCCATCGTGACCCCACTCATCACACTGATCCTTCATGACCCCACTCATCACACTGATCCTTCATGACCCCACTCATCACACTGATCCTTCATGACCCCACTCATCACACTGTTCCATCGTGACCCCACTCATCACACTGCTCCATCGTGACCCCACTCATCACACTGATCCTTCATGATCCCACTCATCACACTGATCCTTCATGACCCCACTCATCACACTGCTCCATCGTGACCCCACTCATCACACTGATCCTTCATGACCCCACTCATCACACTGCTCCATCGTGACCCCACTCATCACACTGCTCCATCGTGACCCCACTCATCACACTGATCCTTCATGACTCCACTCATCACACTGCTTCATCGTGACCCCATTCATCACACTGATCCTTCATGACCCCACTCATCACACTGCTCCATCGTGACCCCACTCATCACACTGCTCCATTGTGACCCCACTCATCACACTGATCCTTCATGACCCCACTCATCACACTGATCCATCGTGACCCCACTCATCACACTGCTCCATCGTGACCCCACTCATCACACTGATCCTTCGTGACCCCACTCATCACACTGATCCATCGTGACCCCACTCATCACACTGATCCTTCGTGACCCCACTCATCACACTGATCCATCGTGACCCCACTCATCACACTGATCCATCGTGACCCCACTCATCACACTGATCCATCGTGACCCCACTCATCACACTGATCCATCGTGACCCCACTCATCACACTGATCCATCGTGACTCCATTCATCACACTGATCCATCGTGACCCCACTCATCACACTGATCCATCGTGACTCCACTCATCACACTGATCCATCGTGACCCCACTCATCAGACTGATCCATTGCGACCCCACTCATCACACTGCTCCATCGTGACCCCACTCAACACACTGATCCATCGTGACCCCACTCAACACACTGATCACACACTGATATTTTTTACAAAATACCCCGTTTCGATAGTGACAGCACTGTTTCGGTAGTGACCACAGTGTTTTGTTTGCAAAGTTATATCATATTCCCTCAACCTTATTGCTTAATATGAACTCATATTACAACAGGTTGTTACATAGCTGTGTGTTTCTCCTCTGCTGTGTGCAGAGTGCTGCTGTCGAGGGTAGGAGTGAGCCAGCCACACACAGAGACAAAGGAAGCATGAAGCGTGCTTCGACAGCATTCATTCAAAATCTGGCAACGCAGCATCTTCTCGCAGGGTTGTGGTCATCTTTATTTGTGCTTTAGAACGCCACCGCCTTGAAACAATCAGAAAATTGGGTTTTATTTCTCTGATTCGCCGCCATCTGAGTGTGACATCACTAATGTAGCAATCAGCAGATGAGGATGGATATGAAAGCATCTATCGAAATATGATGAATATAAACCACTTGACCACTTACAATGAATATTAGCATATGCAAAATAAGAACGATGAATATGTAGTAATCAGCAGGATATGTAAATGAGCAATAAGGCAAAACACGGTATGAATTGCTGGCAATGATCCATTGCAATGATCCGTTGCCAGCAATTCCGATGTCAGCTTTGACCGGAAACCAGATAAATGAGCGGGACGGTGAGCAGCAAGGTAGTAGTGAAGCCAAAACACCACCAACAGTTATATGCAGAATCTGTGTGAGGCCATTAGTGGAGCCATCACTGATGATGACTTTTTGTGGCAGATGACTGCGTGATGAAGAGGAGTGCTCTTATTGAGGATTCAGACATGTGATTGATACATTAGAATAAGTCATTCCGGTATGCCACTGCACAGTTGTGATGAGATCAGCGATGACCAGGAACTGTTTGAAAGAGGTCCACGTGATCGAGCATAAGTCGGATGGTGACGTGTCCCCGGCCAAAATGGTCCCAGTCGCACTCCAAAGCTGTAACCTGAGGTGGACCTCATGGTGGACGCCAGATGTGACGTTGTTTCTACGTCCAATAATGTTCAGACAGACCCACTCTTTACAACCAGTAAATATTGATCATATTATTGCTATGAAAAAAAAAATGCATGTGGCAACATTTGCTGAACAATTATTTGGTTGTGAAATGTGATCAGACCACTGTGATGTCCACTCATGTCCAAAACCACGTGTAAGTTATTTTCATGTCTCATTGTTTTAAATTGCCTTCAGGGCTTCTGCTAGAAAGTCAAACACCGTAGTAAAAAGAGCAACAAAGTCAGAGAGGAGAGTCATGGTGATTTCACCCAGGATACTGGGCTTGTGAGGCTGCCTGAGCAGGGAAACGAGAGGGAGAATACACTCCTCTGCTGCTTGCTAACGTTAGGCCTCCTACCACCGGGACCGGGAAAATGTCATTTGAACATTTGCTGTTTGCGTTAGGGATGTCACCAGAACCGGTACCAAGTCGATGCCAACATTTAAAAAAAGTGATGGTACTCTTTTTCTACAGTACTGAAGGTATCGTACGATGCCTGTAATGGTCGTTGGTAGGGATGTGACAGTGAGGAAAATTTTCCCACCGGTTAATAAACTTGTGACAACACCGGTGTTACCGATTACACCGGACATTTTACAAGAAAGATGACGGTCAACATGTGCAGAGCGCTGACTCTGATCTTTACCATCGGGTGGCGGTGTGTCTGGCCTCTCCGCTGCGGGGGACTACCTGGCGCCGCTGCTCCATGCACACCAGCTGTGACGGCTCCATCCACCTCGCGGCGATTACCTCATTAACGTTATGGTTCCCTTATAGCGTTGGGATTAAACGGGAAATATTGCCAAATAGGTGCGTTTGCTTTTCACTTCGACAGTAAATCCTCCGCCTCCTGCTGCTACTCTGAGCTGACGGACCAGATGCGTTCATGGTCAGTATGTAGTGTCCGTCGTCTGACTATCGATTGATAGCACCTGGATATCAACTTCTGTAATAAGCATGATTCACTCTTCCCTCCCTTCCCTGTTCCTTGTTTGTGGATGTAACCTCTTTAAATGTGCATGTGGCACCTATTCACATAAATAATAGCCTACACCAATTCATTTTAAATCATTTATAAATGCCTGCTGGATTTCAATAGCCCATAAGTGTTTCTGCAAGGTTTCTGCTCGAAACTTTCTGCACATTTAATCCTTTAAAACTCTGACGGTCCGCCAGTGAGGCCGGCGCCTATTCTGTCCTTCAGAGATTGTTGCGGGCTCAGTTTTCAAGCTAGTGAAGATACTTGTATCATATGAAACCAGAAAACTTAGCTCGTTGGGAAGTTTGCTAAATAACGCTACAAAGTTTGGTTAAATTCTGGCGAGGAAAAACTAGCATGGCGATTTTCAAAGGGGTCCCTTGACCTCTGACCTTAAGACATGTGAATGAAGATGGGTTCTATGGGTACCCACAAGTCTCCCCTTACAGACATGCCCACTTCATGATAATCACATGCAGTATAAATGTGTTATTGTCTCCTATCTGAATATGTCTGCATACTGGGGTCCCTAAACAGTCTTGAATTACATAAATTGAGTATCACTGTAAAGCTGAGACTCTTGTGGATCCAGTTAGCCCAACTGGATTCATGTGTGATGATGTTAGTCCCAATAGGAGACATTTCATTGTATAAAATGACCTGTGGTGACCTCTAGGATAATCACAGCCTCATGAAACTGTACAGCCACAAACTAGAGACCTAGAGCATTCAGAGGATGGATGGATCAAACTAGAGACCTAGAGCATTCAGAGGATGGATGGATCAAACTAGAGACCTAGAGCACTCAGAGGATGGATGGATCAAACTAGAGACCTAGAGCATTCAGAGGACGGATGGCTTTCCTAGCTAGATTGACAATAAGGGGGTTTCTGAGTAGTTTACACGACACAAGTTCTCGCCATCTAATTGTTGAAAAATGCAGAAATCTCCAAATGTCAAAGGTTTTTGATCCCAACTCACAGCATGACTTTTTATATGGTGTTCCTCAAGATCTTGGTGTCTTAATGTGGTATTTTGGAGGGATTATTGATAATTTATATCAATTTTCCAGTGGTAAAAAAAAAGAAAAAAAAAAAAGGTTAAATTTAGTACCAGATCTTTGTAACAAATGGTATTAACCCAAAAACATTGCTGCAACAATTTATGAAACATAATAGAGCATGGGGTTGACCATCACAAATTTATATCATCGTGTTCTATGCTCTTATACACAATTTATGTTAATTGATTTATTAATTTATGAATCCATTGTTATGTCTGATTAATGTCTAGAATAACTTGACACTGCAGTGATGAGCTGCATCTCAAATCAATAACATTATAATCAAGATAATAATGAATCAATAGAATCATCCAGTGCAACAACATAAAAAGATCAACATGAACACATCCTACAAATAAGCCTAACTATTGCTGATGGGCAAACTACCTCACCTCCCCTGAGTTTAGGCGGGTAACGGCCGTGGAGATGAATGAGTGTATCTGTAGTTGAAATGAAATGGCCATTATGAAAGGCAAACTCTATGTAGAACAAAACAGCTGACAGCAGCAGCAGCAGCAGAAACACAGCTGGTGTGAACACCCGACACGTGAGTCACGAAGCAGTTCATGGAGGCAGCCGTCAGGCGCTGCTCACGCAGGCGGTCTGGACACGCCGTAATGCGGCCTGCAGCAGAGATGAGGAGCGGGCTACAGAGGTCTGGAAACATCACTTCTTTCTGACTCCACGTATTTGTTCAGCCCCAACTGATGCTGACTCAAGTGACATCACTCGAGTATATTTATCAGACTTCACACAGTCCATTCTGGAGGGGTTTCAAACTTATTTTTACATACGCAGTAGTACTACTGGAACACCTGGAAACAGACTTCTTCAAATCAGTGGAGTTTAAAATATACTGTGATCTTTCAATATCACTGTGTGAATGAGTGAATGTATATGATCATTTCAGACGTCTGTAGAGAAGTCAATCTTCCTATTTTCCCACATCATCCTCCAAACAGACACGGCCAAGAGACACATGCACACATTTAAACAAAGACAAAAACATGCCCATGGCAAGCCCAACTGACAATGCTGACGGTGCACACGTGCACACGTGCACTCCCTTTGCCTGTATAACCTCTCACAGTCAGGATAAAGCAGTGACAACAACTCCAGTCTTCCATGTTGGGGCATACAGATGGCTCCTCTCTGCTCTCTGAAGCCACTCTCTCCCCTCCAGATTGTGACTCTGGCACTAAACAATTAAAGTTTGATCACATTAGCTCAAAGCTGGGTTGTCTAGAGGCCCGGAGAGGGCTGGTGACAGCGACTGAGAGGAGAGAAGCACTCCTGCAGCACATGGGTTTTACATCACAGCTGACACATACACACGCATGCGTGCATACAGATAGGACACCCGAGCCTAGTGGGACCTTCAAAGCTTGATATCTTATTTAGTGCTACAGGGCGCCATAGATCCTGACCTCAGAATCACAGTCTCACTGTCTGCCTTCACCACAAACACACTTTCACACATGCACACTATGGCCTCTGCAATCCAGGTTGTGGTGTCCTAGTCATGACATGTTTGTGTATTAAAGTTACTAAGTATTGACCATACTGCAATGAATTACGAGAATCAGGACACGTTCACACATGCGCACACGCAGTCGAATGAGGTGATCGTGTTTTTCTGCAGACGCTTCACACCCACTAAACTCTGAGTTTGAGCTACTCCCGTCTGGCCGTCGATTTAGGGTCCGGAGGGTGAGCCGGAACGTATATAAGAGGTCTTTTATTCCCCATGCCATACTGAATGCAAAATGACTGCACTAGGGAAGACCTTAAGTATTTTGAAAGGTGTAACTTATTCCCATCTGTTGCTGCTGTTTCCTGCCCATTTGCACAATTGTACGTTTGTTGTTATATCAGATAGATCAGATAGACTTTATTGTCATTGTCATTGAAAACAACGAAAAACAGTATAGCAGCTCTTTGCAGTGAAAAACAAACATTAAAAACATTCAGTCACAAAGTAGAACAATAAATAAGTGGATCATCATAAAGTGCAGGTGCCATGATTATGGTTCAGCAGCTAGTGTCCTCAGCCTTTGAGAGGGGGGGGGGGGATTCTACACACTTGACAGCCTGTGGGTAAAAGCTGTTTCGTAGTCTGTTTGTGTGTGTTTTAATTGTCCTGTATCTCCTTCCGGATGGAAGGGGAGTAAACAGTACATGTCCAGGGTGGGTGGGGTCTTTGGACATACAGCTGGCTTTCTTACAGAGCCGGCCAGCGTATAGGTCACTGAGGGGGGGTAATGTGGTCCCAATCACTTTTTCTGCCATCCTCACCACCCGCTGCAGGTCCCTCCTGTTCTCCACTGTGCAGCTAGCAAACCACACAGTGCAGCAGTAGGTCAGGAGGCTCTCAATGGTTGCCCGATAGAAATTGATCTGCAGGTGTTGAGGAAGGTGAGCCTGCTTCAGCTTCCTGAGGAAGTAGAGTCTCTGCTGGGCCTTCCCCACCTGATGAGAGATGTTTTTGGACCAGGTGAGGTCTGATGAAATGTGGACTCCGAGGTAAGTGAAGCAGTCCATCCTCTCTACTTCCTCTCCACGTATGCAGAGGGCAGAGTGCTCCACCCGTCTTGCTCTCCTGAAGTCTATTATCATTTCTTTTGTTTTTGTTGTGTTTAAATCCAGGTTGTTATGGGAACACCATTGTGTCAGATGTTGGATCTCCTCCCTGTAGGCTGTCTCGTTGTTGTTGGTTATCAGTCCTACTACAGCAGTGTCGTCTGCAAATTTGACCATGGTGTTAGTGGGGTGAATAGTTGAGCAGTCATATGTGAAGAGGGAGTAGAGAAAAGGACTGAGGACGCACCCCTATGGTGTTCCAGTGCTCAGGGTCAGAGTGGCTGAGGTGTGGTCGCCCATCCTGACACACTGGGGTCTGTTCCTGAGGAAGTCCAGCACCCATGTGCTCAGTGAACTGCCTAAGCCCAAGTTGCTCAATTTGTTAACCAGTTTGTGTGGAATTATTGTGTTGAAAGCAGAGCTGAAATCAACAAACAGCATCCTTACATATGTGTTTTTGTGATCCAGGTGTGTAAGGGCTGCGTGAAGAGCTGTTGTGATTGCATCATCCGTCGATCTGTTTGTCCGATAAGCAAACTGGTGTTGGTCAAGATCGGCAGGGATGACAGTTTTAATGTAGGAGAAGACTAGTCTCTCGAAACATTTTGTGATTATGGGGGTTAGAGCAACTGGCCGATAGTCATTCAGGCAGTTCACTGTGATTTTCTTGGGTACAGGGATGATGGTGGTTTCCTTAAGGCATGTGGGAACAACAGACTGTTCAAGTGAGAGGTTGAAGATGGTGGTTAAATACCCCTGTTAGCTGGTCTGCACAGGCCTTAATGATTCGTCCGGAGACCCCATCCAGTCCTGACGCTTTCCTGATGTTGACTCGGCGCAGGACGGATCTGACCTGGTGGTGTTGGAGCTTTATCGGTTGGTCCTTCTCAGGTAGTGCAGGCTGGATGTTGGTTTCCTTATTTTCCCGGTCGAACCGAGCGAAGAAGTGATTCAGGGTATCAGGAAGAGTGTTGTCAGTGGGACTTAAGGCTGTGCAGTTGTTTTTGTAGCCAGTGATGGTTTTTATCCCCTGCCACATGCACTTGGAGTTGTTGTTCTGAAAGTGCTCCTCTATGCGCTGCTTATATCTGCGTTTGGCCTCCCTGATCCCCCTCCTCAGTCTCTTTTGCGCCTCTTTGTATTCCTGCAAGGTCCCAGATTTAAAGGCAGAGTCCCGTGCTCTGAGCAGGGTCCGCACCTCGCCGTTGAGCCACGGTTTCTGATTCGGAAAGACTTCAGCACAAAAGTTTATGTAGGAGAGGACAGCTGTTGTGTGTCCCTCCAGATCTGTCTCCTCAGCAAATATATCCCAGTCTGTGGCATCAAAACAGTCCTGTAGAGCTGAGGTGGCTTCCACGGTCCGCTCTGTAAACAACGCGGCCTGCTAGCTCGATAGCAGCGTCCGGGGTGTGCGAGTCCAGCCAAGTCTCTGTTATTAACATCACACAGTACTCCAGGCAGCGTGATGTAATCCGCAGTCTTATCTCATCCATCTTGTTGCTGAGTGACCGGGTATTGGCAAGGAAGAGGCTTGGAATCGCCGGTTTGTAGGGGTTAGCCTTTAGCCTAGCTCGTAGCCCCCCTCTCTTACCCCGCCTGCGTCTCCTGTGACACTGCCGTCTACGCAGAGTCTCCAGGGCAACGCTGCTTCCTCCTTCCGGGGGAGAACGCCGTATCTCCGGTGGAATAAAGTTCCAATTCGTGTGCGGGGTGCAAAGTTTGTCCGCCACATTAAGCAGCTCTGCTCTGCTGTATTGCAGATGTCCTTCTATCACTCCAGTGAAAACGCATACGCACACAAAAAACATACATACACTGCCAAACCGAGAGCGCTGGGCCGCTGCGTCTAACCGCGCCGCCATCTATGTATGTTTTGTAACAGTGCAGAGTGTTTTGCCGACTGTATGTTTTTAATGTTTAAATTTCATGTCATGTTTGAATTTATCTTTTATGTACTAGAGAAGCCAAAGACAAATTTCCACTAAAGTGGGCAATAAAGTCAAAGTAAAGTAAAGTAAAGTAAAGTAAAGTAACGTGGGAGGTGCCACGTTTGGTTAACCACATGCTTCTTTGCAGTTTAGGCTGCAACTTCGCTGGCCAAAGTTCTCCACAGTTGAACTCCATGTGATGCAAATATGCAAATTTCAGCATGGCTCACATACCCCCGCTCACTGCTTGACCTCTACTAAAGTAGGGCCAAAGGTTTTTCCCTTTTGGAAAGATTTCATACATTTTGGGCACCCTGGACTTTTAACCCCGAAAAGGCACAACTAGACCACACTGTCAACAGTCATACCAAACACAACTAGACCACACTGTTAACCATCATACCAAACACAACTAGACCACACTGTTAACCATCATACCAAACACAACTAGACCACACTGTTAACCATCATACCAAACACAACTAGACCACACCATCAACCATCATACCAAACACAACTAGACCACACTGTTAACCATCATACCAAACACAACTAGACCACATCATCAACCATCATACCAAACACAACTAGACCACACTGTCAACCATCATACCAAACACAACTAGACCACACCATCAACCATCATACCAAACACAACTAGACCACACTGTCAACCATCATACCAAACACAACTAGACCACACTGTCAACCATCATACCAAACACAACTAGACCACACTGTTAACCATCATACCAAACACAACTAGACCACACCATCAACCATCATACCAAACACAACTAGACCACACTGTCAACCATCATACCAAACACAACTAGACCACACTGTCAACCATCATACCAAACACAACTAGACCACACTGTTAACCATCATACCAAACACAACTAGACCACACTGTTAACCATCAGACCAAACACAACTAGACCACACTGTTAACCATCATACCAAACACAACTAGACCACACTGTCAACCATCATACCAAACACAACTAGACCATACTGTTAACCATCATACCAAACACAACTAGACCACACTGTCAACCATCATACCAAACACAACTAGACCACACCGTCAACCATCATACCAAACACAACTAGACCACACTGTTAACCATCATACCAAACACAACTAGACCACACTGTCAACCATCATACCAAACACAACTAGACCACACTGTTAACCATCACACCAAACACAACTAGACCACACTATCAACCATCATACCAAACACAACTAGACCATACTGTTAACCATCATACCAAACACAACTAGACCACACTGTCAACCATCATACCAAACACAACTAAACCACACTATTAACCATTATGCCAAACATAACTAGACCACACTGTCAACCATCATACCAAACACAACTAGATCACACTGTCAACCATCATACCAAACACAACTAGACCACTCTGTTTACCATCATACCAAACACAACTAGACCACTCTGTTAACCATCATACCAAACACAACTAGACCACTCTGTTTACCATCATACCAAACACAACTAGACCACACTGTTAACCATCATACCTAACTCTACTAGACCACTCTGTTAACCATCATACCAAACACAACTAGACCACTCTGTTAACCATCATACCAAACACAACTAGACCACACTGTTAACCATCATACCAAACTCAACTAGACCACTCTGTTAACCATCATACCAAACACAACTAGAGCACACTGTCAACCATCATACCAAACACAACTAAACCACACTATTAACCATTATACCAAACACAACTAGATCACACTGTTAACCATCACACCAAACACAACTAGACCACACTGTCAACCATCATACCAAACACAACTAGACCACACTGTTAACCATCATACTAAACACAACTAGACCACACTGTCATACCAAATGTGGACTTGGACTGGACTTGGACTTATAAAGCGCTTTTCTAGTCTTCCGACCACTCAAAGCGCTTTACACTACATGTCAGTATTCACCCATTCACACACACATTCATACACTGATGGCAGAGGCTACTAAGGTGCCAACTTTGCCCATCAGGATTTAATCTAAATACTCATTCACACACCGATGGATATGCCTGCGGGAGCAATTTGGGGATCGAACCACCGACCATCTGATTGGTGGACAACCTGCTCTACCCTCTGAGCCACAGCCGCCCTCATGTGAAGTTCCTACGTTAAATAGTTTTCAAGTTCTGCTCCGGAAACAAAAGTGTGACACACGAACAGAAGGACGGACGGATGGGAGGACACGCGGAGTGCTATATATCCCCGACTATGTCGTGGTGGGGGTATTATAAGACTGCTTTATGCCTCATATACACCAAAAAACCTCAACAACACCATTAATAACAAAACAAGCTCTATATTCCACTTTGTCAGGCAAGTTCACAAAGAACGGATTGCAGCCGCTCATAGCACCATGATTTGTGCATCATTTGCAGCTGCTATCTGCCCCGTCTCAAGGTCTGATTCATAAAATATATTATACTAATAATATTACAGCGCAAACAGGAACAGAAAGTTGTTTTTTTTTTTTTTTTTTGTATCTGATTGCTATTATCCATGTGGCAAAATATAAAGGTTGTCTTTGTACCAAGAACAACACATTCTCATTCCCAACTCTTCAAATACCGTGGCGTGGTCAGTGCCCCTCGGCATCGGAGACGACACACGGGGTACTATTGCATTGCTTTTGGACGGACCAGGGATGGCGTGTCAATATACGCTCGTAACATGCTTAGTGTCCTTTCAAAATAAACTTCTGTTTTCACAGGAAGTTAGGTTTAGGCAACACAACCACTCAGGGTCATGAAATGGGCTTGGTTGACGTTAACTTCACTGACTACACACCACCTTAACTCTATAATGTTCCAGTGTAAATATTATTGGAGTATTATAGGCCTACTATAGAAGATGCATAGCCCAAGTGTAATACAGCAATAAAACCACAGCTGATTATGACTGACACAGTATAACATGCTCAAAGAAATAATGAATATATAGGAATAAGTCGCAAGAGACTGCTGATACCGACTGATACACACAACAACATGTGAATAGGAGAGTACTGACACTTATTGTTTTCCTGTTCAAGCACTGCTTTAGTTCCCTCTTGGCTGGGTTCTACAGCTCTGGATCATCACTTATGTGATTGACCACCGCAGAGTGACATCGGTTTGCGTTTCTCCAAAAGTTGATTCTGTTTCTATTCTTCTGCCACAGGTTTTTTTTTCCGGTACCCCCTGTGGTCGCCGCAGCCACAGCCCAAACACACTACCCCCATTCAAAACCAATCAATGGAAAAACTTGCGTTTTCGCCGCACCACCTGATCTTGGTGAACGCACTCTCATGAGTGCATTTCACACTTTACGATCCTTTCGGAATAACACAGTTTAATTTTGTCTTGTTTGTGCAGATTTAGCGACAATCTTTTAGTGTATTTACCCGTGTGGGTGTACTGTGTTTGAGAGGGACAAGGCAACGTAACGATACCAACAAGCTGTTTACAGTTACATGTGGGTTGCCTTTCGCTTTGAATTCTGAAAGTCATGCTCCACAAAAATATTTGAGAATCTTTATGGCCAAAAATCTGTCAAATGCACATTTCCCCTCCTGTCTTTGCACTGTTTAACAGGGAGTCATCTTCTGTCAACACTGATTAAACTAATGACTGTCAATCACACATCAGACGAGATCCCCACCTTAGAACGCTGTTCGCCATTTTGACCTGCTTTCCTTGTGAAAAAAGCCAGTACTCAAATCAGGAAATAAAAGTAATACAATGAAAGTCAAGAAACAACAGAAGAGCTCTAAGAGCTGATGGCAAGACCACGAGCCAATTTACACCTTTTTAGTTACAAATCTTTAGTTTGAGTCATAACAGTGAGATGAGAAAGTGGACCAGATTAAAGCCAGATTAATTCCTAAAGTAATAAATACTTTGCATGAAGTGACAGTCTTCTAGCTGAAGAGGTAGACATTACATTATTGATGGAAGGAAATGCCCTGTTAGCATGACATGATGGATAGATGGTGCCTATGGTAGTGTGCAGTGAGGGATGGTGGGAGGGGGGGGGGCTGTGTGGTCTGTTGGCAGCCTCCCTGAAGCTCTCAGGTATCCATCAGTGCAGATCAGCTGGATATCTGGCAGCATGATGAAGAGGTAAACTGTCCTCCAGAGCTCTCAGTCGGCTACAAACTGCTGCATCTTTGGTGTTCGGGCATGTCCAAGATTCCTTTGATGAGGAGAGATTTTAGTGCAGCGCTATACCCCACACCACCAATCAATAGTGACTTTAGTAGCAATGGAGAGGTCGAAGAAAGGACAGGAGTTTACAGGGAAAAACTGCAACTTAGAGTAGACTCAGATTTCTGAAATGTGCAGATGGCTTATCACAGATATGAATGAGGCAAGGACAGCAAAGAATAGTTTGGATCATCAGCGTAGCAATGGCAGATGATGTTGAAGGATCTAATGTTACATCCTACAGTTATTGCCTGTATTGTAGTGAGTTGAACATTAAACATTTTCAGTTCTTAAAGCTGGAATCTGTCACTTTTTGTATTGTTCCAGTTGAGCCAACGCAAAGATGGTAGAGCAACAATCCATGCCTACTGCATGTCTATGCTTTTCTGACAAGTGACCTTTTGTGGAAAGTAATTACTGTAACTATTGTCCTCTGTAGGTAGCAAGAGTCTCACACACTGTCTACACTGGGAATGTTCATGTTTCAGTCTTGTCCGTCTCACACGCATCTGAAGGAACAGATGTGCTTCAATATTAATCAATATAGCTGTGTACACCAGCTGCGTAGGGGCTAGCACTTTAGTTGTGTAACCGTGACCCAAAGCTTATTTTTACCTTTCTTTTTGCTACCAACTTTAATAACTAAATAAAGTGAAGCCTGCGAACAAGTTCAGACAGTCAACTCAAGTCTGCTGCTCCTCTCACATGGCATCATCCCACTGCAACCTCTATCGCTCGCTCTGTTTTAATCGTGGCGGTGGACTGAATGTCTAGTGCTCTGCTCACTCTGTTGCTGCTGGGTCTACTGCCGCACCACTCTCCTGCTGCTGATGGGAACTTCAGCTCTTTTTAGTGAGCCAGATCATTTGACTCAGCTCACCAAGAAGAGCCGGCTCTTTCGGCTCCCAAACGGCTCTTTGACCACTTCTGCCTTCTATAATTCAGCCAAATTTAGCGCTGTTTTGACCTACATGGGTGCACATATATCACTTAAATAATTAAATATAATTATACTAAACCTTATAATTTCCAGAATACCATAATTTTACATGCTGCTTTGTTTCCGATTGTCACTCATCTTGTCTGCTATTCGCGCACCACACTCCTCTCTCTCTTTCTCTCCTCCTCTCCCTCCTGCTCTGTACCTGTAGACTGTCAGCAACCCCGCCCCTCCCTGCTTGATGGTATGATCCTTGTCTGTCATCACCTGATTGGTCGCACGGATGTCAATAACACAACATTCAGTCACAGTCAGTGCATGAAGTGCCTGTTGTGCGGAGAAGATCGTTCTATCATTCTGCCTTGAATTAATAAAAAAAACGGCTCCCATCGTTCACCTAAAGGTACTGTTTGTAACTTCTTCACGTATAAATCATTGGTGGTCGGTGTCCCACCAAGCGTGCTGTGGCCAGGAAAAACTCCCCGTTTAGCGGGAAGGAACCTGGAGCAGAACCGGGCTCAGGGTGGGCGGCCATCTGCCGAGACCGGCTGGGGGATAGATAGATAGAGAGAGAGAGAGAGAGAGAAGCAACCACAATAATAGCCCAGCAGCTGTAATAACGAATACAAGTAAATGGACTTGGACTTATATAGCGCTTTTCTAGTCTTCCGACCACTCAAAGCGCTTTACACTACATGTCAGTATTCACCCATTCATACACTGATGGCAGAGGCTACTAAGGTGCCAACTTTGCCCATCAGGATTTAATCTAAATACTCATTCACACACCGATGGCTATGCCTTCGGGAGCAATTTTGGTTGCTTTTCTTGCTCAAGGACACATCGACATGTGACCCGGAGCAGCCGGGGATCGAACCACCGACCTTCCGATTGGTGGACAACCTGCTCTACCCTCTGAGCCACAGCCGCCCCAAGTAGGACTGATAACACAAAACCAATAGTAGTGGATGTAAAAGAGTGATAATACAACTATCAGAATTGATGTCATTGGGTCGTCCTCAGATGGGCTTTCAAGTGGAGCTTCCAGCTGTCTCAGTCCTCCATACATCTGGCTAGCTCGCCAGCACTGTCCAGCATCTCTCCTCAGTACGTCCATGTATGTTGGTGTGGGACGTCCCTGTGATCGATGCCCGTGCGTTGGTTCCTGCAGCATCAGCATGCTTGCTGGGAGTTCTTGATGTCTTTGGCAGTGACCGAGAAGTGTCATTCTCCAGGCTGCCACTTTGTCACTAAGTGTTGGTAGTCCCTCGTTAGCCTTGGTAGTCCCTCGTACAGACATAGTTAATTAATGATGGTAGCAGTTGGTGTCAAGCAGGCAGCAGACGTGGCAGCAGATGCAGCCACAATGCAGGTGACATCCAGATCCAGGTATAACCCCGCTCCATGGTTACCTGTGAGACAAGAAAGCACAAGGACTGGGACATGAATATATACAGAAGGAGAGAGGAGCTCAGTGTGTCATTGGAAGTCCCCCGGCAGTCTAGGCCTATAGCAGCTTAACTAGGGGCTGGTCAAAGACAGCCCTAACTATAAGCGTTATCAAAGAGGAAAATCTTTACCCTACTCTTAAATGTAGAGACGGTGTCTGCCTCCCGGACTGAAACTTGGAGCTGGTTCCACAGAAGAGGAGCTTGATAGCTGAAGGCTCTGGCTCCCATTCTACTTTTGGAGACTCTAGGAACCTCAAGTAACCCTGCTGCATTCTGGGAGCGCAGTGCTGTAGTGGGGTAATAGGTACTATGAGCTCTTTAAGATATGATGGGGCCTGACCGTTTAGCGCTTTGTAGGTGAGGAGGACGATTTTAGATTCTATTCTGGATTTTACAGGGAGCCAGTGCAGAGAAGCTAATACAGGAGTAATATGATCTCTTTTTCTAGTTCTTGTCAGTACACGTGCTGCAGCATTCTGGATCAACTGGAGAGTCTTAAGAGACTTATTGGAGCAGCCTGATAATAAGGAGTTGCAGTAATCTAGTCTAGAAGTAACAAATGCATGGACTCATTTTTCGACATCATTTTGAGACAGGATGTGTCTGATCTTTGTAATGTTACATAGATGAAAGAAGGCAGTCCTTGAGGTTTGTTTTATGTGAGAGTTAAAGGACATATCCTGATCGAAGATAACTCCCAGATTCCTTACAGTGGGGCTGGAGGCCAGGGCAATGCCATCTAGAGTAACTATATCAATAGATCATTTGTTTCAGAGGCGTTTGGGGCCAAGTACAATAACTTCAGTTTTGTCTGAGTTTAACATCAGGAAATAACAGGTCATCCAGGTTTTTATGTCCTTAAGGCATGCTTGAAGTTTAGTTAACTGGTTTGTTTCGTCTGGCTTGATCGATAGATATAATTGGGTATCATCTGCATAACAATGAGAGTTTATGGAGTGTTTTCTAATAACAAGAGTTGTGCTCCCCGTCGTTCGAAACCGTTAGAGGCCCGTAAACCTATGAAGCGGCATTGGCTGCTTTCCGTTAATTTTTCTCCAGCAGGAGGAGACGTAAAGAAGGGAGCGAGTGAGAGAGACAGTCAGTGTGTTCTGATATTTCTGCCGCTGGGATTTTGTGTAATTGTTCACACACCAATGCCAATGTGGAAATAAATGCGCTAACCTAAGGTGGAGGAAACTAAAAATAAGATGAACAGGTTGGGCTAGCTAACTACACCTAACTAACTAACTACAGCTAACTAGCTAACTACACCTAACTAGCTAACTAGCTAACTACACCTAACTGGCTAACTACACCTAACTAGCTAACTATACCTAACTAGCTAACTAGCTAGCTACACCTAACTACCTACTTACACCTAACTAGCTAACTACACCTAACTAACTAACTACAGCTAACGAGCTAACTATACCTAACTAGCTTACTAGCTAACTACACGTAACTAGCTAACTACAGCTAACTAGCTAACTAGCTAACTACCGCTAACTAGCTAACTACTGCTAATTAGCTAGCTAGCTAACTACTGCTAACTAGATAACTACAGCTAACTAGCTAACTACACCTAACTACCTACTTACACATAACTAGCTAACAAGCTAACTACAGCTAACTACAGCTAACTACCTAACTAGCTAACTACAGCTAACTACTGCTAACTAGCTAACTACTGCTAATTAGCTAGCTAGCTAACTACTGCTAACTAGATAACTACAGCTAACTAGCTAACTAGCTAACTACACCTAACTACCTACTTACACATAACTAGCTAACTACACCTAAATAGATAATCAACTTAGTCAGGAAACGACTCAAATAAATATGAAATATCAGAAATGCTTAAATACACTGGAGGGGGGCTTTAAGTCTTGTTATGTGTATCACATTAAAGTGAACTTTTCTCATCGGGTATGCTTCACAAGTTATTGAAGGGTGTCTCTGACTTTGGCCGACTGCGGCTGGGTGGAATGTAACGCTGTTCCAGCCTTGGCTGCAGAACGCCCTCTCATCTGTCAGTGTGATTTCCAAACTGCAGCCAGGCTTTGGAGAATCAACAGTCTGAGAGGGGCCACGTACTGGGACACATTCTTGCTTATTACTGGAAGCACTGGAGCGCGAGCACAATTGGCCTTACAGTAAACACACTGGCAATCAATGGAGATGTATTTCATGAATGGGAAGAGGAACAACAGGGCCTCAGACGGATCATCCCTCTCGACACAAATGCAATCTTCTCTCTAATGCTCGGCTGCAGGAGGACATGCAGCATTTGCTAGCTCACAGAGAGCGTCTGGGCGGGTGCCCGGGAAGGGCTCGCCACCAACGACTGTGTGTTACGGTGGCGTTGTGAGAAGGGTCGAGAGCCAGAGAATGGAAAAGAACTTCAAATTTAAATCAACAAGAGTGGGCCATTTGAAGCACTGAATGAGTCACTTTTCACGAGGGAACTGCAGCGCTGGCTGGCCAAGAGGTAATCCTTATCCCCCAAAGACAGACAAAGATAGACGGACATGAAAGAAAGACGGGAAGAGACAGGACGATAGGCACAAGCAAAGAGAGACTGATGAAAGGGACTGGAAGAGGAAGAGAGCAGATGACAGAGGGAGACAGCAGAGACAGAGGACAGAATAAAATAAAACTAATCTTCAGTAAGCAATTTAATGTTTATCACCTTAATTCAAATTGTTTTTGAAATAATTGGAGCAAGGTTTAGCCACCATGAATGATAACACTTTGTATAATTACAGTGGCCGCCCAGCTGCAGGGTGTGTGTCTGTGTGTGTGTGTGTGTGTGTGTGTGTGTGTGTGTATGTGTATGTGTGTGTCTGAGTTTTCACATTTGTGGGTTTATATATTTGAGACTTTGTGTGTGAGCTATAATAGCCCATTGCGATGGTAATGAGGGAGCCAGTCATTGATTACCTGAGGCTGTGAATGTCATCCACTCACCACTCACAACATTTGTCAAAGGCTAACAAGCAGGACAGAGACTCATGCATGGTACACACACAATCATTTACATTCTGGATGCAGCTTTTTAACATTTCACCATCCTCACATTAACATCTCTCCTTCTGTTGCAGCCTGCCTGTAGCCCAGGTTCCCTGATGCTGAGACCAACTCACATCTATTTAAATGCATTCCAAACTGTCAGCAATGAACATTTTTGGGACATTAAAGCCCAAGGGCCTCGTGGATAAGACTGTTGCTCCAGAACCAGGATTTGAGGGTTTAAATCCCATTTGTAGAAAGTGACAGCAAAGTGGGGCAGTGGGAGCGTGCAGGGCCCACAACCCAAAGCTTTCAGCACAACACTATCCTCATGGTTGGTGTTCTCCAGTCACTCGGAAACATTTGAGGGGAGTGAGTCCAAACTTTTTCCCCGATCCATCAGGATGGAGTTTGAACCTCAGATAGAGTTGGAATGGGGTTGGACATCACACCAACAAGTAAAAACGCAGAAACGGTTTCCCATGGTCACCATCTTACTTTAGTATTTCAGCCTGCTAACATTTGCTTACTTACACAAAACAGGAAATACTACTGATTGGTTTTGCAGGTCATAAACTAAAGTATGACCCGGTGAGAAACAGGAACATCGAAGCCACATTTCAGTAAATATGATACCTCCTAAACATTAGCATGTTAGCATGCTGATGTTAGCATTTCAAAGCACCACTGTGTGTAAATAGAGCCTCACAGAGCTGCATGACTGTAGACTCTTAGTCGTATCAGTGCATTTCCATCCACCTGTTTGCATGCGCATTTTCAAGAAGAAAAAACAAATCAGAAAAAAGAAATGACACCTGTTTACACCCAAGTTGATCTTTAAACTCTAGTGCAATGGAAACATCAAGCATGGGACTTCAAAATCCACTCAAGCTTCTCCTGAAGAACAACTAGTGACAGACATTAGATCTGTGTGGAGCGACGAGGTGACTGTCCTTCAAATTAAAACAAAGACATGTCCTGTTTTCTACATTATTTTTCACTGTTTGACTGGCACTCTCTCTCTCTCTCTCTCTCTCTCTCTCTCTCTCTCTCTCTCTCTCTAATGATGCATCTCGTTGCTCGATCTTTCTCTGCACCACCAACTGTTCTGTATCTCAATGCACCAGTTTAGTTCAATGTTGCGCAAGATTTGGATGGAAATCTGGTTTATGATGTGCTTCAAAAGACATACTAAAAATATTGCACTTCATTTGTAGTGTGAATGTTGCTTCACCCCCACTGAACGTTGCATCATTCAGTCATTCACTTGTTTTGAACTGGGGACCGAGAGAAACACTATGTTGTTCCTCTATGTACTGTACTGCTTGTATACAGATGGATGACAAAGTCTTTACCTTTTATAAATATATATTATACTGAATGCCTTTTGGGTATTTTTATGCCCTGATTACAGATAGTGCCAACCTAACTCAATGTGAGGAGTACCCCGACACACTGTAACGTTGGCTAGTCTAATCAGAGCACAACACACTGAATCCTTCCAGCTCAGTGGTTGTTCTTCTATATTAGACCCTGACCTTAAGTATCATTCTGTTATCATCACTTCTTCACAAGTTCTTTTCTTTCTCCAAGAAGCTTCTTGCAGCTTTAGCAGCACCTACATTATATTATTGCTCCAACTACATCTCAGTTCAATTATTTTGCAGGTAATGAGCATTCTATAGAAAATAGGCTTTTAATTTAAAATGTGCTACCTCAAGGGCTATTTTCTTTACTGCCTATGATTACTTTCTGCAATAATATAAAGTTTCAAAAAGCTAAATTTTCCAGTGTTGAAAAGCTGCTTCAGCAGGCTTATTTGACCTACACCTGCACAAAGGGAAGTTATATAAACATACTTAATAATTCCAGAGAGAAAAATGGGCGAATGTAACAGAGTGCCCGGGGGTTAGGCAACGCATAATTCATTCAATTTATTTCACAAACTGAAACTATTTCATTTACATAATGATAATGTCTGCTCCCTCCCTCTCTCCCTCCCTCTATCCCTTTCTCTCTCTCTCTCTCTCTCTCTCTCTCTCTCTCTCTCTCTATTGCTCTCTCTCTCGTGCTATTATACTTTTTACTCTGATACTTTCCCTCTCTAACTCCACTGTCTGTCTGTCTGTCTGTCTCTGTCTGTCTGTCTCTGTTTTACTCTGCTGCTCTCACTTTCTCCGCAGAAATCCATTTCAAAAATATATTTTTTTTTCATATGAAAAAGCAGAACAGGTCTTACAGAAACAAGCAGAGTGCTGTTGTCACAGTTTGAACCTCCGGCCCTTTGTGACCCACTTTCAGCTGAGAAGAAAACTCTAATAGGAGGACATCTCTCTCTGTCTTCACGCTCTCTCTCTCACTCTCTTTGTCTCATTTCCTGTCTGTCCCTCTTGCTCTGACTGTTGGTGTCTCAGTCCTTAGTGTGTGTTAACTTCTATTGTTTCTATTGACTATTCCTTCTACAAAACACATATGTTCAAACTATTCAAATATCTGTTTCTGTGCATTATGTCCATGACACAGTGTCCTAACTGAAGCGAGCTTCATTCAGCTTCATTCAGCTTGATTACATTGTTTTCTGTTTCAACGTGTTTATCGATGTGTGTATCATGTAAAGAGGGCCACAATCAATATTGAAAAAAAGGTACACAATGCTGAGGGAATTTAAGGATGACAAAGAAAGAAGAAAAAACAAAACCACAATGAACCAATTGAGCCCCCCCCCCACACATTTATCTACGTAAATAGATGAATTAAATGAACGTAACGTAATGTAGCGCTTGCTGTTAGGACACGCCGTCTCTCTCTCTCTCTCTCTCTCTCTCTCTCTCTCTCTCTCTCTCTCTCTCTCTCTCTCTCTCTCTCTCTCTGTGGACGAGTTCTCTCCATCATTACAGTTGTTGCATTATTCCTCATTCAGCCTGACCTGGCATCACATTTCATTTTCTATCAATGAACATGACGTTGTGTGAGTCCTGTCAGGCGGTGCATTCAGTGTGAGAAGCAGAAAGCTGCCATAGAGCTGCTTTTTTTTACATAATCGAATATTGATATTCATAATCAAATATCTGTTTGTAATTTATTACTTAGTTCCACCACTTTTTAATGAGTCCCTCAGGGTGTAGTTACTGTAGAGGGGAGCATACACGAGCAGCATGTCCAGACACCTGCATCCATTCATTCCAATGTAAGCCAACAGACCCGTGTTGTCTTTAGACCAGTGGTGCATCCTGACCTGACACACACATCAAATTGCTAGGACATACGTCCACACATCAGGACAAGCCAGTGTCCTATTTCCCAGCATCACTCTTCATCTCTGAAGAGAAGCAATTTTATTATTTATTTGATCAGTTTGATCATATTCACTCCCTAGATCATACTGGCTGTATACAGCTGTCAGGCTACAGTACCCTGACCACCACTGCTTCTGTCTGTATGCCACATCTGGTCTGCTATGCTTTGATGTGTATCATTTGGCCTGGTATGAAGTAACCGGTGTGTGTTGCACTCCTGTGTCAGGAAAAAAAAGAGTAGTTTGTGCTCAACAAGCTGCGAGAGGAGACAAACGTGCAGCTGTATAAGGAACAACATGTGTTCATCACAACATGTGAAAGGCTTCAGTATCAAATCTTAGATTTCTGCTCACGCGTCCAAAATCTGTGACCAAAATGTGTCCAAAACTTGCAGCCATCTTTTCTCTCAAATTTCTTTTAACACAGCTGTTCAGGTGATCCTCATTAATTTATAAAACAGGAAATATCACCTGACCACATCCTATTTACGTAGTGTATTTGTTCATACGTCATTGTGTTGAGAACCTGCCCTCTGTGTGTCCTTACCTTAACAACCAGTGTCATAGCCACTGCAAACACATTTGTCCAAACACAAATGCATTTAGACACACCAATCAGATCTGACCACTTGAAGTCGCCCTGAGACATCACATTTGAAAAACAAATGGTATTTTCCTGCTGTCTTCTCCTCCTCTCTGTCTTTCTGCATTTCCTCCCCAGCTGAGCAGCTTCCCGCGGGTCACAGGATTCTGTTGTCGCCCTCTCTGACCCGACTGCGGGATATGCAGCCAGCTGGCTAGAATAAGACATCTTGGCTTCAGCTGTTGTGAGTTAGATTATTAAAGAGAACTTATGGCCCAGTTCTGTCCATCTGGCTCGTGTGAAAGAACTGATTAGCGGGTATTATTCCTCACCGGAGCTGACACCACAGCTCGCCCTAACCAGAACCCTGAGTCTTGGGTAAAAAGCTTTAATGGAGCCAGGATCTCCATGAATGAGGAGGACAGGTTTGTTCTGAATGTGAGCCACAATGGAAACTGCCAAGGATCTAATGTCCAGTTTTGAAGACATTTACCTCAAGTTGCTGAGCCCTAATCGAGTTAATAAGATCACTTTAAGAGCACAGTTGGTAACTGCTGACTCAGTTAGCAACAGTGTTTATGTTATCGTGTGTTTCAAGGTGCAGAATATCATGACAGAATGCTATTGATCATGCTGTAGCTGCAAGCGTGTCAGCTGACGTAACCTCAACATGTATATTGTGTATGTTAAGTGTTGGCACCAGCCTGTCCAGCCCGTTCTCATTTCCAGGGCGTCAAATACCGAGGCTTTGTCACGGCCGTCGGCATTCGATACCGCCGCACAAGGCACCCCTTAGCACCGGTATGAGATGCACCAGGCTCTCCATTTACTACAATGTAAACCCATCTGCAGCAAGGACACGTGGATGTGTCTAACAAACACAAGACTTTCATCCAGGAGACGGCTGTTAGTGTCCTGTGCGTTACGTTTCATTTTCATGTTACAATCAGCTGTTTTGTTTGTGTCCCATGTTCACAACATCCAGTCACATTTTCACTGTAACGTAGTCACTTTAAACCTAACCATGTTGTTTTTCCCAAACGCAACTAAGTGGTTTTGTTGCCTAAGCTTAAGCAAGTGTTTTTGTTTTAATCACAACATTAAGCACATGTTTACCACGACCGAAAAGTGACACCGACGGGTCTGACAAAGCGTCAGTATGTGACGGGTTGGGATGAGAACGTGTTGGCCTGTCACAGCGTTTCCATGGAGCCTTAAACACACAACATGTGATTTCTGCTCCTAGAGGTCTCTCAATCCAAAGTAACTACAGACGGACTGTAGCGGCTGTAGCTCAGTGGGAAGAGAGGTTGTCCTTTAACGACAAGGTCCGCCGTTCGATCCCCGCCTCCTACTGTCTGTATGTCAAAGTGTCCTTGAGCGAGACACTGAACCCCAGGTTGCTCCTTCCTCACTCCCTGACGTATCATCTGGTGTTTGTGCAGAAGTTGGAGCCACTAGAGGGGGTAAAGGGGATACGACACCACTGACAGGCGACAAGATGAAACGCACCTTTACCTTGAATAAAATGACAGATTTATCTGGATTTGAACATTGTTCGGTACACAACTCAACAAAATATATAACATATAGGTGTAGTCACATTTGAATGCAGACATATTACATATTATACCTTTAGCACTAGCATTTGGAATTAGTTGTGCACTCATTGTAAAAAGAACCTGCACATGTAACTGGTATTTTCAAAATATTTCATGGCAGTCCATCGAACAGTTGGCACAGTATTTCAGTCTGAACCAACTCACTAACATTGCCGTGCTTTTTTAATGAAATTTAGTAAATACAGCGGGAATGCAAGAAATAATCTAGCACCAAAGGTTCTTAAAAGTAAAGGTTATGGGATGTCCCAGGTTTCCTTTTAACTCAGCAGGGATAACATTAAATGAGACAAGTTTATCTACAGGAGAATACATATTTGAAAGCCATATATACAGAATGACTGAAATCCTTTCCTGAAGCATATTATATTTTCAGATTTTGAATTGTCACCTTGCTACCTGAATTGTGTGTTTTCCTTTACATAAATAAAGATATTTCCACCATAAACTGATTCATATGTGTCCCCTGCAATGTTGCAACAATACCTACGCCCTTGTATGGAGTTGATTATGTTAAAATCTGGATGAATGATTTATTGATTTATTTGTATTTTAGGGTGAATCATTATTTTAGGGTAGCAGCAAGTTTAGAAATGCTGCTTCACAACCTCCTAATTTCCCTGATTCAAATTGTTCTTTGTAAATTAGCAACCTGCAGGGCTGTAGTCAAGTCCAACTTAATCGAGTCCATGTCAAGTCCAAGACCAGGTCCAGTCATGCCCGAGTCAAGACTGAGTCCCAAGGCAGTCAAGACCAAGACTGAGTCCAGAGCAAATCGAGTCCTGTTCAAGACCATAATCAGCCATAGTGTCTCTGATACAAAACCTTAGTTTGATTGTGAAGCCTAATGTTACTGTACAGCTCTCAGGTGTTTCAGTGAAGTAGCTACACTGCAGACTGAAGTCTCTACTGATGGTGACAAACAGAGTGACAGTTGACTCACATGAACGGGTCCAGCACGGGTTGAGTGCCCATCGGCAGGTCTGTGTTGTACAGTACGTCTGGAGTATGAAGCAGCTGTATCGTCACTGCGCTGCATTTGTATAAACTATGATATCCTGGTCACATCTCTCGCCCAAGCGCCGTCTCACTCCCTCTTCCTCTCATTGCATTTCTCACACTCATAGAACTAGAGTTACTTTTTTTTGCCATGGTAGCCCACATTGCGTTCGGGGATATAAGTCCTAGTCCAACAAGGCACGAGTCCAAGACAAGTGCAGGACTTCAAAAAAGTGGACTCGAGTCCGCTCTCAAGACAGTGTCCGGACTCGAGTACTACAGCCCTGCAGGCTATTAGTCCGCTTCTCTAACCTTTGGTCCACCATGTTGGTCCAGACTGATATATTGACACCTATTGGATGCATTACCGTGACATCTTATACAGACATTCATGGTGCCCAGAGGATGAATCCTTATGACATTGGTCATCTCCTAATTTTTCCTCTAGTGCCACATTTATGGTTTGGGTTTTTGAGTTCATGATCAAATACCTGCACAACTAGTTTCATCAGCTCTAGGCTACTCTGTTAGGTGCTAATTATCTAATTTTAGTATGCTAACACTCATGGTAACATTATGTATTCTGTAAAATACCTGCTATACATCATAGCATTGTCATTGTGAGCATGTTAGCATGGTGCCATTAGCATTTAGTTCAAAGCCCCGCTGTGTCCAAGCCTCACAGATCTGTGACTGTAGACTCTTAGTCTTGTTCAGTGCTAATGTTACTGTCAGTGAATCAGTCAGAAGGTGGTGACAAATGGGGAAAACAAGCCGAACTCTCATTAACTTCATCCTTTCAGCTGACTATACCTTCTTTGTTGGAATACACCATTCTCTCTGCAACTCTTTCACTTGGAGTAAGTCATCTTAACACACTGCTTGTTCGTCAAATTCATCCTTCTCAACATTTGTTGTGACTAAATGCTTTGGAAATTTAATAACATGTTATCCAGTCTTAAAATCTTGTTTTAATTGAACAGAGCATCGCATGCTAATATAAAGTCTTCCATACATTTCTGAAAACTGTACAAAGTGTTAAAAGGATATTTAATTTTTTTGCCAGTGTTTTCCATGTAACACTAGCAATGATTTACATTATTTGTTATCATTTTATTCAGTAGAAGTCTATATATATGCATGTCTGTGACTGTTTCCCTTATCCAAGTACAGCTTTCACAGTCACAAGCATGTGGCAGCATGGATACTAACATAAGCTAATCTCTACTACAAGATGTGCAGTAATAATATGCTGTAGGAGCTACTAAGGAAGCCCTCAGGGTCATATTTTCATATACCATTATGAAAATCCCATGCCTAACCCAGATAGCCTTCGATTCCTAAAAATACAGGCCTCCCTCCGTGTCCAAACCATTCTGAAAAGTAATGAGCTTATATGATATGAAGGTCTGACTGCTCGATAGCATGCTGCCCAGGACTGATTCTTATCAAGAGTCTTACCGTCTGTCTCTCTCTAGCTGTCACTCATCCGCGCTCTTTCACACATACACCCACACATACTCACCCATACTAGCTGCACATACAACCATGCTGGCTATGGCTCACAATGCTACAGAAATGCAGCCAAATCAGTCAGGATATGTCTGTGTACTAAAAGTAGCTGTTGTATATTCACACAAGTGTGCTGATTTGACCAATCTCATATGGCTATCTGCCAGTGCCGTTCTTTAGTGGACAGCAGCAGCTGAATGAACAGAAATCTATCACTGATAAAGTGAGGAGATACAGAATATTGCTCTGATTCCTGTTCCCTGCAAGTCCCCGTGGGTTTAGGCATGCTGTAGGTGGCCACAAAATCATGGGCTCAGAAAATATGGATCGCTTCATTGCAATCTGCTCCTCTACAGTAATAAAGCAAGCCTCACAGTACAAATGATGGAAGACAAATACACAAGAAGTGTGTATATCCATGGCTGATGGAAATTTGGAAGCAGGATTGCTCTGCTGGAGAAACATACAGTGGAAGCCATGATTGGAGAGGACAGGCCTATGAAGAGGCATTCAGTGGTGGCCAATGGAGGGCACGTGTGTCACCCCACCAGACACAAAACTTATTTCAGAGAGATTATTAAATGAGCAAATGATTTAGCTTTTATGTTTTTTTACTTTATGCTTCTTAGTGGGTGCTGTCCCATCCATGCAGTACACACTAACACTAACACAAACCTCCTCCTGATCCCGCCTCCATTCAATACAGGTACATTGACAAGCAATAATCCAAAGCCAATAAAACAATGGGATTCATGAGTGATTGACTGAGTAGACAATCAAGACTTTACACAGGGAGGCTGTCACTGTTTATATTTCTCACGGAATAATTGTAGCTCATTGTGAGAAAAGCAGAGACTTTAAACCATGGATGTATTAAGAGAACTGGATCCAGTGTTGGAGGCGGGGCCCCGTTAATTGCTATGAAAGTTGCTCATTGGCGCATGAAGCCTAAATGGCTCGACTTCCGTCTGGAAAAGTACCCAGATCTTGGGCACATGGAACATGCACAGTAGCGTCTGCTCGGTCACATGATTCGGTCGTGGGGTCCCAACGTCACGCCGTCGTCACGGCTTGCGCTCCAGCCTCGGTCTGGGTCTCACTCACATGAACAGAGGAAGGGAAATAACTCTGGATTCAGCTATTAGTGCATTTTACAGCTTTTAGGCATAGACACAACACAATACACCATGCAGTCCATTGGAGGGAGTACAGTCCATTGAAGGGAGTACATAGTTCCAACAACAATAAGTAAAAGCTAAATATACGGTCATAAAAATGCAGAAAGTGCAGAGTGCATACAGTGAATGAATAAATAATGAATAAATAATTAAAAGACATGGTATCAGCAATGTTTATTAAAAAGTCTGACTGCTGCAGGAAAAAAAGAACCTCTCATGTTGTTAGTAGGAGCCGGTTGCTCCTGCTGCTCTCTCTGAAGGCACTGAGCAGAGGATGGTCATACGTTGACAGAACACCTGAAGCTTCCTCCTGGTTCTCTGCTCTGTCAGGCCAATAATAGATCCGGCCTTCTTGATCAACTTATTGATCCTGTTCCTATCCACAGCTGTAATGCTGCCACCCCAACAGACAACAGCATAAAAAAGAACACTTGCTAAAGTACCTTGACCTTGATAGAAAAACATGTAAAAGAGGCCTCATCACTTCAAATGACCTGAGCTTCCTGAGGAAAAACAATCTAGACTGTGGCCTCATACAGTAAGATGACGTTAGTGTCCTCCTTCCAGTCCAGCTTGTGACACACCACATGAACACCCAAGTAACTGTACGAGGGGACCACCTCAACCACTTGTCCTTTGATCAGGACTGGGGTAACCTCTGATTTTTTTTTTCTAAAATCCACAATGAGCCCCTTAGTCTTATCTACATTAAGAATGAGGTGGGCTTCCTCACACCGTTTGACAAATCTGTCCACTTCATCCAGGTAAGCTGAGTTGTCATCTTTTAAAATGTAACCGACTAGGGCAGAGTCGTCAAAGAAGTTGTGTAAGTGGCATGAGTCACTGGTATGCCTGCAGTCAGAGGTGTACAATGAGACTAAGAATGGAGATAAAAACCAAACCCTGTGGCACCCCTGTGTTGGTGGTGATGGTGTCCCACACAGTGCCACGGAGTCTCACATACTGAGGTCTACAGGTGAGGTAATCCAAGACCCAAGCGACTGTGGAACTATTTGGGTTAAAATTAAGGAGCTTGTTGGCTAAAATATGAGGCTATATTGTATTACAAGCACTAGAGAAGTAAAAGAACATATGTGACAGATGTGCCAGATAACTCCAGATGGCTGTAGATTCTATGTAACACGTAAAGGAGGGCATCATCCACTCCTACTCTTTTCCTGTATGCAAAGTGAAGCGGGTCTAGGTAGACAAAAACCAACCTACTGAGATGCACCAGGACAACCCTTTCAAATCATTTCATAATATGTGAAGTGAGAGCAATAGGCCTAAGATCTTTTAGTGCCCTAGCATTAGGCTTTTTGGGCACAGGCACAATGCTTGATGTCTTCCACATAGCAGGAATCTTGGACTGGGACAGAGACAAGGAGAGTATATAGTGAAGCATCATGCATAACTTGTCTGCATACACTTTAAGAGCATGAGGAAGGAACCCATCTGGGCCAAGGGCCTTATTTGCATGAAGCCTTCTTAGCTGAGTGTGGACCTCATCAACTGTAATGGTTATGGGCAGGGCAGGAGTAGGACTACCATCTGGCGGCGTGTCTAGACCGCCCGCATGAGCAGCGCCTGACGGCTGCCTCGCTGAACTGCTGCATGATTCAAGCGTCAGGTGCTCACACCAGCAGCATTTCTGCTGCGTTTCTGCTGCTGCTGCTGCTGCCAGATCTTTCTTTCTACATAGAGTTTTCCTTTCATAATGGCCATTTCATTTCATTTTAAATGTCATTTATATTTATTTTGGAACGAAAAAGGTTAAGAAACGTGTGGTAATTTGTAAATAATAGTAATAATCCACCATTAAAATCCTGTATGTTATTCATTCTTGGAGCTCTGCAAGTCACTGCATGTTCTACAACACTGTCCTGCACATATTTCAGAATAAAAGCCTTGTGTTAACAAATGAAGGAATTATTTCCACAGAAAAAAATGCTTGAGGGCTTTTATTTGGAAATGAAAGCAGGATGTGTTGATTTCAAAATAAATCTTTACTTTTTTTCATGTTCCTGACATATTGTACGGATACAGACATTGAAACTGTAGTAATGTTGCTGGTATGATGTCAATATACAGTCAATAGATCACCTTCACTGTCTGTTGTTGCTGTGAAACGCTCACGTTAAGAATAGGCGCAACCTCAAATCTCAGCTTTAACCTGTTAACGCGGACGCCGAAATAAAAAACAAATAGATTCCGCCATGCCCTCCTGATGTTCCCAATGTGGACACGCCATAACCCCCTTAAAAAGAGAGGGTGGAACGGGCTGACACCTGCTCTGCTTGGAGGTCATTAGTATTGGTGTCAAATCAGGCAAAGAACTGATTAGCCTCATCAGATCTAAACGAACCTTCCTGCAGGATAGAGCTGGCAGAGCCATAGCCAGTAGTCCACTTTAAGCCCTTCCATAGACCCTTTGTGTCACACTCCTGTAGTTTGCTTTCTACCTACCCTTTATAATTCATTTCCCCTGTCCTATAGCCTGTTTCAATTCTTTCTGTGCAGATTTAATCCTTTTCCTTGTCACCACCTTCTTATTGTTAACAGCAGTCTTTATCTCTTTAGTGACCCAGGGCTTGTTGTTAGAGAACAATGTGATGGTTTTACATGGAAGGATCATATCAACACAGACGTTTACATAATCAGTAACATGGTCAGCTACATTCTCAACCCCATTGTTATTGTCCTCTGCTTCATAAAATACAGACCAATATGTGCTTTCAGAACATTCCCTTAGCTCCTCACACGCCTCCTCAGAACACACATGCACTGATTTAGTGGAGATGGGCTGTTTACGAACCAGGGGGGTGTATTTGGTTGGTTATGGTCTGAGCTCCCAAGGGGAGGCAGAGAAGTGGAAGAGTAGCTGTCCTTGACATTAGCATAAAACAAGTCAATAGTTGTGTTGTTCCTAGTAGGGCAGGTAACAGACTGCCTCAGAGAAGGCAGTGAACAGAAGAGTGGACAGTGGTTAGAGTCACCATTGATGATCATTAGAGCGTCCGGTGAGTGACTTTATACGGTATATAGTGTGGCAGGCTAAACTGTAGTCTGCTGCTACTTTTTATTTGCACTATTGTATGTTTGCATTGCTGCGACTATCATAGAAGCAGTACGCCTTTAAAGGGACTGTTTGTAACTTTTTAAGCGTATAAATGTACCGGGTCGGGATCCCATGCACGCTCGCATAAGCTCTTGCGTGTGGCCGGAGTCACTGCTCCTCTGCTCCTCTGCCTGCTCACCTTCACTCACACAGCGCGCGCTTTCTCGCTGTCTCGCTCGACCTCTATACGAGCATGCGCGCTGACTCCACACTGCAGAAGAGTTAGTTTAGCTCTGAGAATATCTAGTGAATGTACAGTGGACGTTTGTGCAGAAATAACTGCTGCAGCTCCTCCAGACCAACAGAGGTTTCCCGTGTCTTGTGAAGTGACGGGGCTCCACAGAGAGAAACGTTAACGTTATCGTCTCCGACCGGGTGCCGGTGTCTCCCTACGGGCGCAGTCGGGAGGCGATAACGTTTCTCTTCCTGCTTCAGCCCCTGCACCGACCCGCTTTTCCTGCTTTAGCCCCGGAGGCTGAGGCAGGACAAGCCAACACTAGGATCAGCATTGATTCATGGAGAGACCTTCGTCTGGTCAGCTAACATTACTGCCAAGCAGCTGAAATATAGAGTGATATTGTGCTTTTAGCTGACGTGTGTCACCTCACTGTTTTGAGCGATGCTTGTTCATGTCTATTTAGAGCGAGCAAGCGCGAGCTCGACGCTGACTTTCGTTGACTTAACGGCCACAGGTTTCGCTGTTAACAAGCATTTCTGAAAGTTACAAAGAGTCCCTTTAAGCATAAAGCTATACATTTATACAGGAGTCTCACCCCCACAGTAAGTTTGGATTTATAGTTGGATTTCACTCGTTGATGTCTCCATGTTAGACGCATGTGTTGTATATGATTAGGCCCTATGGGGTTTTAATAATATTCCCTACATTATATCTTATAATGTTATTTTGCTGTGTCTCATTGCTGAATAGGAGACTACCAACGGGCTATCGCTGTATTTAGATTCATTCATTTATAAAGAACATCGGTCGTGGTGAGCAGAAGGTTTGCAATGTAATCACGTTGTTAAATGGAACCTTTAACTTTCTGTTGTCTTCACTCTCACCAGACTCCACCGGCCAATCACAGTTCTTGCAGTCCCCACGTGGTATCACCATCGACACCATAGCCCCAAAGTGAAGTTACGTTTTTGAGGAGTCACACAGCAGATACACAGTAGCATACAGCATAACCCCGGAGCATAGGCGTCACAACCAACCAAAAATATGTTAACACTTGTCAGTGACTTCGGTCTGGTCTGCAGTCTGCCTGGAGGATTCAACTCGGTGGTTCAGGGAGAAGCATTCCCTCTGTGGCGGAGGGAGTTCACATCCAAGGGTTGTGTTCTCTATAACAGTGCTTTTCAAAGTAAGGTCCGGGGACCCCAAAGGGTCATTGAGTTGGTTTGAGGAGGTTCCGACTAAAAAGGGGAATCATTTATTTTCATTACAATTCCATCCATAAGTAACACAACGACAGAATGTATGAATATTTTGGTCAAAGGTTTCATACACTTTATGTAGTAAAGATCAGATGGGGGACCCTGGGACAACATCTTGGTCTAGTTTGTGTCAGTTTAGGGGTCCTTCATGTGAAACTGTTTGGGAAGCGCTGCTCTAGAGGATCCTTCTGCTTGGTGAGAAGAGAGCAGAAGAGACAGTTAGAAAGAACAGTTCTGTTGAAGGGGGTTTGCTTTTCTCATTCAATAGTTATAGTCACCAAACTAGACAACAACATTGTTAGAGTTTAAGCTGAAGCAGGTAAGTAATCTCCAGCCACCACAGGTTCTGACCACATGACACTGAAGCTTCTCTTAAACATTAATGGAATCCACTGAAAGCACATCTGAACCCTGTGATGGACAAAAACCAACCCATGGAGAGCAGCAGCTGCACTTCTTCTGGCTGTTTTCCTTCACGTGTAGTTAGTCCTCCATCTGTATTATTAGTACAGCAGCAGCCAGTGTAGAAGTCCCTTTAACACTTTAACAGATACTGCATTAGGAGACAGTGATGAACTAAGTGAGATTTTTACAGTTTCATTAATACAAAATGACCTGTTCTTCATTCTGCTTCCAGGCCAGCGATGCAAATGAAAACAATACATTATTATTATTATTATGGCCATTTTCAGCATGCTGGTTTAATACCTCCTCACTAGCTGTTATGCTGGAAGTCTGCTCTAATTAGCTACACTATGTACGTACAGTATAGTCTACACATTTACAAATGTTTCTTACATTCTTACAAACATTGTGAAGGTGCAATTAAACTGTTCCTCATTTAGTTGTCTAAGCCCAGGCTGTGGACCGCTGCTATTCGGATTTAGAGAGCAAAAATATTATGCCAATAGATTTTATAAGTGCATGCCTTACTAGAGCCGCTCATTTGTAACTGTAGTCAGAGTGGCAGCCAACATGGAGTTTTCAGCTGTTAGGTGTGTAGTGCTCCGTCAGACTTGTTACTAATTGAAACAGGCACAGTGGGATTACATGTGCAATCAGTTACACACTTGACATCTCAACTGAGAAGTAGACTCAGATTTGTGTTCAAATTAACTGATCTAAAACAAATTACATGTAGTCCGAGCATAGCATTTAAAAGAATGTATATGCCAATGGGAACAACTAAGGATTTGAATTGAGTGAAATTTGGTAAAATAAACACACTTCTTCCACTGCCAATTACAGTGTAGTTCATGCAACAGAAGTTATCTCGAGACGCTTTATATATAGAGCAGGTCTTAGACTGTACACCAGAGTTTAGAGACCCAACAAGATCCACCAAGCGCACTGTGGCCAGGAAAAACTCCCCGATTACTGGGAAGAAACCTGGAGCAGAACCGGGCTCTGGGCGGGAGGCCATCTGCCGAGACCGGTAGAGGGGGATAGATAGATAGAGAGAGAGAGCGAGAGAGAGAGAGAAAGAGAGAGAGAGAGAGAGAGAGAGAAAGAGAAAGAGTGTGAGAGAGAGAGAGAGAGAGAGACAGAGAGAGAGAGAGAGAGAGAGAGAGTTAGCACAGCAACCACAATAATAGCCCAGCAGCTGTAATAACTAATACAAGTAGGACTAATAACACAAAACCAATAGTAGTTGATGTAAAAGAGTGATAATACAACTATCGGAATTGATATCATTGGGTCGTCCTTAGACGGGCTTTCCAGCGGAGCTTCCAGCTGTCTCAGTCCTCCAGACATCTGGAATGTATTCCAATAACACGTGGACTCATAGCTGGGATGAAGCAGAGGCAGAAAGTGTATAATTGGAAAGAGTGTGGCATAAAGGATATAATAAAGAGTTTTAAGATTCAATATTAACCTATTTCATTTGTTTGTTTTTTAATTACATCTTAAAATTGCCTTCTATGATATTGTTTAGTGTGAAAGTGACGAGCATGAGATGATCAGGTCTGAATGCTAACTATAGGTTAACTTCCACAAGTCATAGTCCAGCCTGTGAGTTCTACTGTAGCTCGCCGATATGGAGCATCGTGTTCGTCCGAGCAGAGCACTGAATCACACTTCCATTAGCTGATTAGCATCAGCTGCTTCATTCATGCCTCACAACCACTTTCTGCCAAACCCAACTGTAAAAACATTTGCTAGAAATGATGATGCTATTAATTCAAATGTAAGTTCATTTTATTCCAGTTTTTTTTTCCCCTCACATGACAAAACCAGAATTATGTGGGAAACAAGCAGCAAAATGTGTGTGTGTGTGTGTTTGTGTGTGTGTGTGTGTGTATGTGTGCGTGTGTGCGTGCGTGCGTGCGTGCGTGCGTGTGTGTGTAGGGTCGTGCTGCAGGAAAGGCCCAGACACACCAAACCGACTTGAGAGAACACACCACAAAGACCACAGCCGACGGCCAACTACCACGTACGTTCTGCATCTGCGTGAGAGGAAATAAGTCTCCACATCAGCAGGCGGTGGTAGTCTGTGTTCATCGTTCTAAAAGGGAAACAGGAAGAGCGAGGACATCAGATATACAAGCCGCTGTTATGATATGTACATGAAACAAAGCGGCGTCTGCCGACCACTTTCACACCACTCTCACTCACCACTTAGCTTCATTCCAGATGTTCATGTTGTTGTGAAGATTTCCATGTGTTGGAACGAACACATGGGATGAAGATGAAAAATGAGAAGAGCTCGACAAACTGGACAGACGCTCACCGACGGCCCCGAACTGTCCAACAGCCGAACGTCAGCTTGGTGTGTCAGGACCTTTACATGTCTTTAACAGCATCCTCCATATCTGTAGAAATATAGTCATGTATTCATTTATATCTCTTTATTCTCACTGCCGTTTACTTCAAACTTACTTCAATGTGCCCACAGAAAAGAGTCAAACCAAATAAAGGAGAGGTGATCAAATAACCCTTTACCATAGCACACATCCACAGCCACATTTGAACGCCTTGTGCTCCACCACATAAAGACTATCACCAACCCCCTGCTGGACCCACTGCAGTTCGCCTACAGAGCCAACCGATCTGTAGACGACGCAGTAAATTTAGCCCTCCACTACATCCTCCAGCACCTGGACTCCCCTGGCTCCTATGCCAGGATTCTGTTTGTGGACTTCAGCTCCGCATTCAACACCATCAGCCCAGCTCTGCTACAGGACAAGCTTTCCCTGCTGAGCGTGCCTGATTCCACCTGCAGGTGGATCACTGACTTTCTAACAGACAGGAGTCAGCACGTAAGGCTGGGGAAGCAAGTCTCTGACACCCAGACTATCAGCACCGGTGCCCCCCAAGGTTGCGTTCTCTCCCCACTGCTCTTCTCCCTGTACACCAACGGCTGCAGCTCCAGACACCAATCTGTCAAGCTCCTTAAGTTTGCAGACGACACCACCCTCATCGGCCTCATCTCCGAGGGTGATGAGTCTGCCTACAGATGGGAGGTTGATCATCTGGCATCCTGGTGCAGCCAGAACCACATGGAGCTCAACGCTCTGAAGACAGTGGAGATGGCAGTGGACTTCAGGAGGAACTCAGCCCTGCTCCCCCCCCTCATCCTGCGCGGCTCCCCAGTTAACACGGTGGAGTCGTTCCATTTCCTGGGCACGACCATCGCCCAGACCTCAAGTGGGAGCTAAACATCAGCTCCCTCATCAGTAAGGCCCAGCAGAGGATGTACTTCCTGCAGCAGCTGAAGAAATTCAACCTGCCACAGACCATGATGGTGCATTTCTACTCGGCCATCATCGAGTCCATCCTCACCTCCTCCATCACCGTCTGGGGCTCTCCAACAGCCCCTCTGCCCCCCTGTGACTCTCTCCCTCACACACACACTACTGCCCCCCCTCCAGTCCCCCTCTCTCACACACTCTCAATACCACCCCCTACTGTATCCCTCTCTCTCCCTCTCTCTCCCTCTCTCTCCCTCTGATACCTGATTGTTTGCACTCCTGGAATATTTGCACTATCTGTTTTTATCATGTTTATTTTTGTTTATAACTTATTTTGTATATTGTATTTTAGTAGAATTTCAATTTTTTATTCTTATTTTATTCTAGCGTTTATCTATTCTTCTGTTATTATACTGTTTTGACTTGCACCAACATAACCAAAGCAAATTCCTAGTGTATACCTCTTACACCTGGCAATAAATACGATTCTGATTCTGATTCTGATTCTGATTCTGATTCTGATCATACCATCTTTGGTATATAAAGAGGAGACTCCAGGAAGTGACTGTTTCCTGTTACTGTTGTTTTTACGCTAATCTGAGCTCAGCTAACCAGCTGCTTCATGGATCTACATATTTACAGTGTAGATGTGAGAGTGGTGTCAGTCTTAACTGATGCTAGTCTGCATTAGTCCTGCAGCCAGTTATTTCTCAAATGTGATGATCAGCACTTGCAGCGAGACCTTTTTTAACACCTAAATGAAATGAATGCAAGATCAGAAGCTATATAATGATGGATGCTGCATTTTCACCAAAGAATATATGGAAGAGACTTGACACAACACTATTCTCTGCTCATTTTAATCAGCATCTTTCTTTTCTCCTTGAGGATGCCTGTTCACTTTTAGAGGCACAGCAGAGTGATTTCTCTGTTTTAAGACCTCTGTCGTGTATCGACCGGGGCCGGCTACACTCTCTTACCCACCGTTTTCATCACAGTGAGCAGAAGTCAGCACTAAAAGATGCCTGAATCTCAGACCAAATGCAGTTAGGTCTGAGAGAGCCGAGCAGTGCATGTACACAGAGTGGGGCACTCATTCTTCAGCGAGCTCAATAAAAGTTAAAACCCTATTTGGAGAGTGCTTGTCCTATTGATTATGCATCAGCCTGGTAACATGGACTCTCTGTTGCATTGTGGAGCAGCAGCGAGCCAAATTTGAGAAAGCAGGGACACATGATGTTTTAATCATCGGTTTGTCCCGATTTATCAGTGTCAACATGTTCGCAGCTGCTTGTATATTTCATTCAGAGTTTCTGTCTCATAGCAGAGCTCACAGTCACGTTCCTCTGCCACTCTACTCTTTGATTTATTTATAAATCAGTTTTAGAATTCATCATTTTATTAATGTTAACAATTCTCTTACAATTCAGTGCACAAGCACACTGAAAGTGCTGCTTTTCTGTATTTACGTTTTTAGTTTAAAACGAGAAAACAAGAAAACAAAAGAGAACCATGGTATTTCCAGTTTTTCGTTTTTGGCTGCAAACGAAAAAAAGCGTACCTGCCTGAACGTACACGGACCATCACTGATCTGTTCTCTGAAACTCACATCTGGGCCTGTATTCTGTTTCAGCCAACAAGCAAATAAGCAGACATTAATACTGTCATGGTGATGTAACACCTGATTGAACGTACTGACTGTCTCTATTGGGCCAGCGAGGGGTTAAGAGGGTTTAAGAGGGGTTAAGAGGGGTGCTAGCTTCGCAATAAAGTGGTCAGTTGCAATTTCTTATGGACTATGGTGCTTATTTCAAACTTCACTCTCCAGCAATCAAACAATGTCACTGATGTTCCTCTGTCTTATACTACTTCACGCCGGCATGTACCGACTCTTACACCGTGTCCTAAATGGACGCGAGCGTCCGACTATCGTGCCGCATCGCGCCGCATCGGACGCTCTCCGTCCACACTGAATCCGTTAAATACGCACTTCTGTTCTACGTCATGTAAACAAACCACGTAGATATCAGCCTGACATCTATGCCTGTGATGATTATGAACAGATTGTCAATGTCATTTCTGTTTCACTGGCACATTATAATACATTTGATATACTATTATATATACAGTATATACTGTATATTTATATATTTATATATAATACATACCACTATCCACTGACATATGGGGAGTGTTCCGTTCTTGTTTGGCTTGTCAAAGTGAAAAATGGTCATCAGCCAGTGGGGAATGGTATGTGGCAGTGGAACAGCAGCAACATACAACTGGTCAAAGTGGCTTACCAATAAGAATGAGCATGTGAGAAGGTGTATCTGCCAGTGAGTGAGTGACAAGCCATTTCAAATTAGTGCACAGTGGCAGCATATCATCACTGGCACATGTCTATAAGAATGTGTATATCCCGGTGAGTGACAGTGGAATCATAAGCCAGTAGAAGAGCAGGGGCATACTAAAACCCACCAGTAACATACAGTACCACATATTCTACTCACTATGACAAGCTGCACACCAAGCCAGCTGTTAAGATACAAAATGTAATAAACTGGACCTTTAAATGTTTCACTTTATCACTTTAGAAGAGCTTCTAACATGTAATGTAAAATGTGAAATCTTTTAGAAAGTGGTTACACGGTCATGGAGGGATTCACATCCTCCGCAGAGAGCAGCAAAATAGACATTCATATTTATCAAATGTAACAGATTATTATTTCAAAGGCAATATTAGCTGCTTAGTGTCAGTATAACCTAATCTGTGTCTTCATCTGTTTATGTCTCCATCTTCTCCCGCCTCACATTAGACTGAGCCTCTTCATGGCTACTTGGTAAGCCTATAGTGAAGCCCGATCCGCCCACCCACACAACTTAATGATCCTCGCGCTCATTTCCTCTCCACACACTCTGTCCCATCTGTTTACCTAATTGGCTGTAATTAATTATGTCACACCAAATTAGCAACCTGGTTAGTCATTCAATAAAAGGAACAATTTAAAACGGTTCAATGTATTTATCAACTTCAGTCTGAATCTTAATCTATGTCTGATGGAGCGTGGGTGTGTGTGTGTGTGTGTGTGTGCATCTGTGTGTGTTTCTATGTTTGCATGTGTAGGTTCATTCATATGTCTGTCTGTGTGTGTGTGTGTGTGTGTGTGTGTGTGTGTGTGTGTGTGTGTTAGGACTTGGCTCTGGCAACGGTTGATTTGACAATAAGTTTAATGCAGGGTGAGCAGTGTTTTAGAGGTTTAATGGAAATAAGCAGCTCAGAGCTGCGTGCCTGTCCTCCCTCTTTAATACGCTTCAGCTAAACTTAATCAGTAGTGGGTACCTTTCATTAATTACTGCGGAGCGGAGAGAAAAAAGCCTTGTGATTGTTTCATGAATTAGGATGAAGTGAATCGTTAAAACAAAGCCTACAAATCAGCTTTAGGTTGTTGATTTTGTTTTCCCTTCGTTCTCTCCAGTGTTGTCCAGAGGGCTTTAAGATTTCACTTAAAGGAAGATGTGTAGCCGAAAGAATTACACAATGGTACAAACAGGCACTGAGTATTCACAGAATGTGAAATATATGCAAATATCACCTGGGCACCTTTTAACCTCCCTCTCTCCCCTTATTTCATATTAATAAAACAATGTCATTACATCTTACCGACATTAGTACACTGAAGAAAAATCTCCTTATCAGTAGTTTCACATTGTCATGGAGGAGCAGCGTCCAGGTGTGAGCTGAAATATGCAGTTATACGACACTTTGACATTGAAAGGCTAATTAATCACTATCGTATGATTATAAACAGAGCAGAGCTAAGAAGGCTGCAATATGACATTTTCACAAATAAGGCTGGAGCAGTACAGGAAAACAAACAGGAACAAAAAAAGATATACTAAATATATATATATATATATATATATATATACTGTATATATACACTATATAAATCATAAATCAACAAGTCCTCCAACCCATACGACCAAATACAGTAGATCATTTCTTCTCCTACCCTAAACCCTAAATTAGCGCCCCCACTGGTGGCAGGAGATCAACATGTCCTCATACCTAAACAGAACGGTTGTAGTTTCAAACAAGTGGTTACATTGTGAAACGGTCAGTTTAGTTGGGTTTAGGCAACAAAACTACTGGGTTATGTTTAGGAAAAGATTGTGGTTTATGTTAAAATAAGTCAGTTTGTTACGTAATTTAAAGGTCCCATATTGTAAAAAGTGAGATTTTCATGTCTTTTTTTTTTATTAAAGATTATTTTTAAGGCTTTTATTGATAGAGAGGTAGTAATGAAAGGGGGGAGAGAGAGAGGGGATGACATGCAGCAAAGGGCCACAGGTCGGAGTCCAACCCTTGGCTGCTGCAGTAAAGTCTCAGCCGTGGTTCATGAGTGAGCTAACGCTCTACCAGGTGAGCTAACGCGGCGCCCCCATGTCTTTTTTCTTTTAATTATAGATCAGGTTGAAGTGCTGTATAAATACTGTGAAAGCATCGAAATGCTCACTCAACGGAGAAATACAGCCCGTATTAACAAACTGTGTCTTTAAACGAGCCTTCAGGATTTCTGTAATGTTGTGATGTTAAATGAATGAAGCCAAACCAAGAGGATGGTAGCCAGAGGAGATAGACTGGCAGCCACCACTGTGCCTTAAGTCTCTTGCAAGACAATATTTTCCAACAATTAGAATCAATGTTAACGTGTAACAAAATTGAAATAGAAATAGACATTTCACAGCATGCAAAGTCCCTTTTCTCTAGGGAAATAATGACATAGCGAATCTTTAGGGATCATATGTTTTAAATTGCACAGCTTGTACTTGAACTACACAGTGTTTTAGTGAGCCCTTTGCTCAGGACAACATGTCAGAGGACCGCCTCTAAAGAAAAAAAGGTGATAATTAAGGTTGAAAAAGAAGCTGTGACCAATATGTTCTGTGTGATTCTTGCTTGTCTCCAGCTATTGTTTGTTTCTGCTGAGTCTGTTGCTTCCAATTGAATAATAATGGAGTGCTGCATCATGGCTTTTCTCTGCAAGGTAATAACAGCTGCTCCTGGTTTCCTCTGCAATGACACACAAGTCATTTCAGTTCATTTGTGTTGTTAAGACCAGATCAGGGAGGCTTTCTTTCTTTCTGTTCATTTCTGTGAAATGATACTTTTATATATATTTAGAAAACTGCAAATCACATTAGCATTCTGCAATCATTCTCTCTCTCTCTCTCTCTCTCTCTCTCTCACACACACACACTCACAACCTCACAGTGTTGTTGAGGAAGATGAATGCGCCATCAGACAGGCAAAACCCCCGAGTGGAAAAACTGACTCTTATATATTCTGACATTTATAAAGGAGCCTTCAAACTGGTCATGATTTAATCATAACTAACACACAGACACACACACACACACACACACACGCACACACAAAAACAACTTGCCAGAGTACCCACATGGACCTTCCTATTCCCACACAAACACTAATATTGCTTAATCATGGATCATTTTTGTATTTATTATCACACCGACACATGCACACACCACACACAGTATAGTGCATCTGTAGCAAATAGTTCACTATTCTCAAGTTCTTGGACATAATAAGGGATATTTAAAGACACGCATACACACACAACGTTACAACTTAATCCTAAAACTTGATTTTAAATCTGAATGCTTGAATAAACATGACACAGGTTTAACCCCTCACCCCCTTCTGACAATAACGGAAACTCCTCCAAGCTGACCAGTAAGACAAATGGGTTGAGGGTGGCTATTGAAGATGGAGTTCTGGAAGTCGACGATTAAGGGTATTAGAGCTGGATTTACAGTTTGAACGTCAGTGGCGAATATGGAGGAACCGGTGTTGGGTGGGTGTCTGCAAGAGGGGCCAAGTTTCTGAGTCAGCGATGGTGTTGGATGGACCAGAAACATCGTTGACAAACTGGTGTTGTGTAACAAAGTGCCAGATAAGGCGGCACATGATGGCATAATGAATGGGACATTGGAGTGTCCTTTGTTGACTGCAAGGTTGTCTGAGTGTATAAGGATGGACTTGTGGGAACATTCATGACCCCACAGAAGGCCTCTGGGCCGCTATTACATGAGAGTGGGACATGTCTCACCCACTCTGGATGAAATTACAATTTCTCACACTAGTAAAGAAAGATAAAAGTATCAAACCACCAGAATACAGGAAACAACATTTACTCTGTTAAACAATGTACCCTCATTACATTGTCTCACCCACATCTTCAATGCCTCCTACACCCATGGTTGATGTACAGAAGGATGTCAGTTGTTCATCAGAGAAGACGGTGATCCTGTTCCAGTTGGCTAGAAGGTTTAACCAAAGACAGAGTTTGGCACAGCTTGAACAGTCCAGGGCGATGGAATTCAAGAGTGATGGGATGGAAGAAGCGATCGATACCAAGTGAGAGATAAATGCTCACCCTTAGTGAATGATGGGTGGGGTGTAGTTGAGGTGGCCGAGGTCGGAGAGAAGTTGACATTTGGTGCAGCGTGGGGCGAGGAGGAAATTGAAGATCAGAAGGCTGAAGGCCAGTTCAGCTTTTCAATCGGGAGTGAAGCCTGAAACACAGTTGTGTCAAGATGTGGATGGTTTCGAAGGGCTGCTGTTAAGGCTGGAATGCTGATGGCCGTTGGTAGCTGCATACCTAGCTTTTGCGAAGTGGGTTTGTAAGGGCGCGCAGCCGCAGAAGGAGCAGACATAGAGGAAGCGGAACTGGGACATGGTGCATCCGACATCGTTAAAGACCTCCTTCGTGCATGATGGGCTGGCCTTTTTAGTTCTGGCTGATTTCTGGCTGTTGTGTTTGTTGCTGCTCTTTCTGCTGTCTTTGAGCTGGAGGATACACCAACATGTTTTCATCCCAACTCGTGACATACTGACGCTTTGTCAGACCCCTCGGCGTCACTTTTCAGTCGTAGTAAACATGTGCTTAATGTTGTGAATTAAACAAAAACACTTGCTTAGGATCCGGCAACAAAGCCACTTAGGTTTAGGAAAAAACAACATGGTTGAGCTTCAAATTACTACGTTTGTACGGTGGAAATGTGACTTGACGTTATGAACACAGGACACGAACCAACAGCTGAGTGTAAAGTGAAAGTGAAACACAAGTGACATGAACAGTTGGCTGCAGTCCAGTCAGAATATTTGATGAAGGCTAGTCAGCGGGGGACCTCGCTGGAGCGTGGTGATGTGACCGGCTATGTATTGTGAGGCCGTAGTGGTCGGGATGATAGTGGGAGGCTGGTGTTACCCTCTGAGGCAATTGAGTAGGAGAACTGCAGCAACTGTGAGGTGGGTGGGTTAAGAGGATTTGTCAGGTGAATTATAGTAGTCTTGTATGTTTATGAGAGATGAAGCAGCCAGGATACAGATCATGGGAGAGACCGTGTTGAGACTTGCTGGACATCCTGGATGGCTTTTGGAATTTGGAAAGCGGGGTCTCGGGCACAGAGGCGGTGGAGAAGTTTTTGGCTTCTGTTCCTGGTCTGCTGGGATGGGCTGATGGAAACTTTGGACGTGGCTGTCCTGATTTGGTCCGAACAAATTTTCGTCTGAAATATCAAACTGGCGCATAAAGGTACTTCACAAAACATCAAGACTCTGCCCCTTTTGAGGGATACAAAAACGAAGATCCTATAGATGTAAATACAATTTCCCGTGTTTGGATTGTAATTTTGACACGTTTGTATACATTTATTTCTTTGAAACAAATGTTTATTTTATGTCTAATAATTATTTTGCGACCCTGCCTGAACCTGAGCCTCGTGATACCTTAATAAATGAAGGTTGATTACTATCATGCCCCTTCAGTCAGTGTTATCCGGACATCTATAGATATTTGATTGAATCAGCAGGTATTGTAAATTACCAACTTGTTATTAGTCATCTGCTTCATGTAAGTTGGGCTGAGATTTAGTTGGAGCAGCCCTCTCTCCTAAAAATGATGTTCCCATACATGCATTGTGAATTATGTTTTGAGGGACACATATATTGTCCCGGATTATGTTTGTTTTTGACGTAGAAAAACTCTCTTTATAATGACACCCTGCAGAAGTGTAAGGAGCAGGTTGGGATGGTGGGCCAAACAAACACAGGGGCTTTGGTGACTGCTGTGCATGTCCCATGTGAAACCAAAAGTCAACATTCACTTATTTTAATTTACATTGTCATTTTAAGCCAAACCATCTAGCCCGTGACGGAAGACTTTGACAAATCACAGGTCATTTCAGAGAGAGAGCGTTATTACTGAGCTGCTGGGTCACAAACTTTCTAATTTTACAGCTAAACAGTAACTACAAGATGTTTCTGAAAACATTTGAGGAGAGAAATATAGTCATTACAGTAACAGAATATTGATTCATATTTGATCAGCACTGCCTGGTTTGACCGTTTGGTCGGAGTTGGTGAGTGACTGACTCGTGGCTCTCTGGACGGCAGACTCAGATCAGCTCTGACCGGTTGTTTTATAAAAATATACTTTTTGAATAATATTTGCCTCAGTTCTACCCAGTGCAGCTTTAAATATCTGTGTGAAAGCATTGGTCCACCCGCTACACAACGGCTTTGCAGCATTTCCCTGTTTTTCTCCATATATGACGCTGCATTTCTTTCCCCCGACAGGGGGCACATGATGCGATGCCGGTCAGATGGACTTGGATATTGAGATGAAGTCCATACTCAAGATGAGGTGAGTGGATGGATGATGTTTTAGCTCACTTTCTGAGTGTGCTCGAGGCGATGTTGCGTGCTCAGGGTTCTGGTGCAGAAAGAGGGGGGTGACTAAGATTCTACCAACTGAAATTTCCGCTGTCATGACGCATCACGGCGACCGTGACATTTTACCATGTTTTACTTTTTAATGTCTTTCATACTGTGTTTATTCTGAGTGAGGGAGTGGGATTAGAACATGCCATGTTTTACACATCCCCTGTTCAATTCGCTGTGGGGAAGCTTCAGAGGAAGAGGAATTGCTTGATGGGACTTGATCCCAGACAAAAAACACAGGCAAACATACCAAAAGGAAACACAGATAAGTGTTAGCGCTTCAAATGCACTCACATGACCTGACACACACACACACACATACACACAAACACAAACACACACACTGCTGTTTTACTTGGACTCGGAGTATTTGTCACTGTGAAATCAGATGGAGTCACATGCGTGCCGGGGGTGACAGGGACTTTGTGTGTTTTAATGCGTGTTTGTTTGTCTACCCCCCCGTTTGTCTACCCCCCCGTGTGCCCACAGATGACTAAACCATGACACGTCTGTTCAGACGCTGGCTCACCTCTGACGGTTTAATGCCTCTCTGCACTCTTTCAACGCTCTCACCTCTGCACTTCTCTTTACCTCCATATTTTCATCCCTTTTTCATCCCTCCAGGGTTTTTTTCCACCCAGCTCCACTGCTGCTGATTTCCTTCCCTTTGTTTCATCATCCTTCATCATCACTCATCTCCCTCCTGAATCTTTCCTCAAGCAAACACAACTGTACATAGGCACAACATTTCTTTTGTGAAGAAATACTGTATGCTTTTCAATGTTAACTTTAAATATTGTCTCATTATTTTATCTTATTTGGACTATGACAAAGATTCTACCAGTCAAGTGGTCCCACTGAAACCTAAATGTCAGGTTAAGTTGCACAATTTAACAAGATCGCAAGTACCAGTCAAGTAAGAACACAGAGATCCCCAGAGAGGAGGCACCATGAGTTGTTTACTGTGTCTCTCTCTCTCTAACATGTGGAAACATCTGCTGATATGTTTCTGTCATATTATGCTTCAGGACCACAGAGCATCAAGTCCTTCAAAATGTAAGAGAGAGTTATAAATGATTGCTGTAGAAAGATTGTAGTAGCTTAGTTTATTTAAAAAAAAAAGAATAGAAATAGCTATTTGATTGATTACAAATTTGTGTCATGCTGATTTTCAGTGTTTTATCACAATAATCGACAAATCACCCCCTACAAAAAGGCCAACTACATAGGGCTCATTGTTTCCCACTGATATGAGTCAGTTGTCACATCTGAACACGTGCATGCAAACTTATTAGCAAGCTAGCAGATATACTGTACACATAGCTCAGAGTAACAGAAGCTGGAGGTTTCAGTGTCTGTTGCTCCAAGTGCCTTCTGAAAAAAAATAAAAGAGACATGAAATCTTTTTGCAGATGATGTGGTCCTGTTGGCATCATCGGTCTGTGACCTCCAGCACTCACTGGATCGGTTCACAGCCGAGTGTGAAGCGGCTGGGATGAGGATCAGCACCTCTAAATCTGAGGCCGTGGTTCTCAGCAGGAAACTGATGGATTGCCTACTCCGGGTAGGGAATGAGTCCTTACCCCAAGTGAAGGAGTTCAAGTATCTCGGGGTCTTGTTCGCGAGTGAGGGGACTATGGAACGTGAGATTGGTCGGAGAATCGGAGCAGCGGGGGGGGCGGTATTGCATTCGCTTTAACGCACCGTTGTGATGAAAAGAGAGCTGAGCCGGAAGGCAAAGCTCTCGATCTACCGGTCAATCTTCGTTCCCACTCTCACCTATGGTCATGAGGGCTGGGTCATGACCCAAAGAACTAGAACGTGGGTACAAGCAGCCAAAATGTGTTTCCTCAGGAGGGTGGCTGGCGTCTCCCTTAGAGATAGGGTGAGAAGCTCAGTCATCCGTGAGGGACTCGGAGTAGAGTCGCTGCTCTTTTGCGTTGAAAGGAGCCAGCTGAGGTGGTTCGGGCATCTAGTGAGGATGCCCCCCCCCCCTGGGCGCCTCCCTAGGGAGGTGTTCCAGGCACGACCAGCTGGGAGGAGGCCACGGGGAAGACCCAGGACTAGGTGGAGAGATTATATCTCCACTCTGGCCTGGGAACGCCTCGGGATCCCCCAGTCAGAGCTGGTTAATGTGGCCCGGGAAAGGGAAGTTTGGGGTCCCCTGCTGGAGCTGTTGCCCCCGCGACTCGACCCCGGATAAGAGGTTGAAGATGAGATGAGACGAGAGTTGAAATCGTGAAGATCAGCAGTTGCAGGAACACCATGTGAAAAAAAAGGTTGTTATTTTTTGTCATAACCTTAGTTAGTTAAAGGCTACGCCTTTCACTGTTCCTAGCAATAGCTCCCCCCCCCTGTCTTTGTTAAGTTCATTCCTGTGTTCTACATTAGCATTAGCATGTGTCAGCCCTCCAACATGGGGAATATTGATCAATGAGCTGCACTTTTCTCTATATGGGTCATTTCACCCTCTCCAACCTCTTTCCTGCCTTCAACTCCCTCCAACCTGCTTCCTCTCCTCTTCCTCCCCATTTTCTTCATTTCTCCTGATGAAGAATACTGCAGGCCTAACAGAGAGGGAAGGCAGACAGAGAGAAAATGAGATGTGTGTGTGCGCGCGTGTGTGTGTGTGTGTGTGTGTGTGTGTGTGAATGAGATTGGGTCCTTTGGGGAACTTATCAGAAATATAAAAATCATCTATCCAGAATAATGCAATAACTCTAATAGTCTAAAAGTGGTGAAAACTGCACTTTTGTGGTGAAAAAGATAAAATAGCTTTAAAGGTGCAGTGAAGCGTTCTGCCAAACTTTTCAGCAATGCAGCAAAAGAAAATGAGAAAAAGATCATGCACTCAGCTTTAAAGATGTACTACTGTATTGGAAATGGAAACTGCCAGAGCTCAGGGCCAAATGAGATCCACTTCTTGTTTTGTACGAGTGGACTGACACAACAAGGTCAACAGTGAAGCTTCTTGTCAGGAATTCATTTAGACGTTCAGATGTTCATCAGCAATAATTAAACTAGTGTTGATGTGATGCAGCTTTGACTACGTTAATGTTCAAAAAAATACCCGACACATGGGAAATACATAAAGTCAGTGATGAGCAGCGTCAGGATGGAGTTGGGTTTGAAGTCGTAGTCGATCAGAGATTCATGAACAAGTCAGAGAAAGTTAAATATCTAGAAATGCTTTCATTCCTGCACATGAAAGAAACTGGGCTGCCAGCATTTCCTCTTCATATACATCTTCATCCAATGACAGCATATACATAAATTAATAAACCAAAAGCTCAAAAGTAGTAAATGACTGAAGTTTTAATGACATCAACACCAACAAACACAAGGCTTCCATCCAGGAGACCGCTGTCTCTGTCCCGTGTGTTGGGGATGCTGATAGGAGCTCATCTTGTTATTAACAAATAATGAAGATAATTAATATCAATACAATTAATATTAATGGAATTAATATATATATATACAGTATATATATATATATATATATATATATATATATATATACTGTATATATATATATATCAAAGGCAATAAATAATTATAAAAATAATTATTATGTTGAATAATATCATTTAACGTATATTAAATCATCCTCGGGGCAGCACTCTTTTAATAAAAAGAAAATGAGCCAATTAATGTAGTCTCATAAAAATGAATCTCATTACTAAACTATCAATTTAGAACTCTGATTAATAATTAAATTAATAACTATAACCACAAATCACCATATCAATAGATAGTAAAGGTTGAATGATTTTGTAGTTCTTGACACAGCAGCAGTTGCATCATTCACTTTAACGCACCGTTAAAGAGGCCAGCATATATATTCTACAAACATTTATTTACAAGACAATACAAGTTTAAAAATCTAAATAATCTAAACTAAACAAACTAAAAAGAGTGTGTGTGTGTGTGTGTGTGTATTTGTGCCAATAAAATTGATATGACATTTAAACTTATTAATGAAATGCATTTGATGAGCAATGACAAAGTCCTACACCTAAAAACTACATTGAGAAAATGTGTATTTTCTTCTCGGGTTAGATTTGACAACACCACCACCACATGAACCACAGATCAGGTTCCTTTACAGGCCTCTTTCTCAGCTTTGGCAACAAATATGCAACATCCGAAAAATCCTCTGAAGACTTAGTGTTTCCTGGGGTGATTTGGTATAAAAGCAGAGCCTATCCAACAATCCCTTTAAGATCAAATGAACACATCTCCATCGGGATCTTCCAAAAAAAGATGAAATCATGATGAAATAATACAGGAAGGCAGTGGAAATAATTAAACAGCCACTAACCCGAGGCAAGTCTGAGCCTCCTCTGACTGGGTGGAATCAACAGCAGTGAGATTCTCAATTAAAACTGCAGGTTTGCCTATTTTCTCTTAATTATATCAAAAGTAATTAAAGGTCAGAAAGTAGTGTGGTATATTTTGAGGCCCCTAATTGTAAACATGTGGGTAAGAGGCATGCGTGGAGACATATGGTCATATGGTCATGTGGTCATATGGTCATGCGATATGTCCAGGGGCTGAAAGATAAACATGTAGGACAAAGGAGCCATACATGGTCATGCGCTCAGCTCAGATGTTGCATGACATGAACCCGATATAAGGAGGCGCGAGAGAGGACTTTCAGATTTGACTTGAGACCTCCGGACGCTCTAGACGTCCGTTATGACATTTGTTGCTTGTTTGTAATAAACTCTATTATACCAGCAAGAACAGTGTCCGCGGAGCATCCTTCCTCATCACTTCAACAGCACTGTCGCAGGAAAGATACGACAGTAGTCATTTATTTTTCGTTACCATAAATTTGGTCAAGTTCCCTTTTCTTTTAAGATCAGTCAGTTCTTACTTTGTTCTATTCCGCGGATTGTGGCCTTGTTGTGGTGGAGAAGCTCGAGTGATGCTGTCTGGAGCTACGCTCCTGGTAGGGTCACTCATGTCGGTAAGGTCAAGGGAGTGAAACAGGCGGAGGATGATGGCTGACTCTAGCAGAGCATCACAATGGCTGGGATGCAGATGGCAGGGCAGAGAGAGCTCTTTAATCTTGGTCGGCCATCCCTCTAGGAGATGTGTACTCTGAAGAACATCGACACATACAGAGCCAGAATCCCACAAGCGGTCTGAAGCTGTACTCAAACCAGTCCGGCAGCATCGGCATTAAACGTACTGGCTTCACCTTTCCGTTGGAGACGAGGAGCGGCGGGACCTGTAGCTCAGCCCATAAGGACTTGGCTTAGGAACCGGAGGGTCGCCGGCTCAAGTCCCTGCATGGACCAAGTACTGAGTGTGAACTGGTAGCTGGAGAGATGCCAGTTTTCCTCTTGGGCACTGCCGAGGTGCCCTTGAGCAAGGCACCAAACCCCCAACTGCTCGAGGCGCCTGTCAGGGGCAGCCCCCTCGCTCACTAACGCATGCATATAGGTCCTGTTTGTGCATGTGTGTGTCCTGTATATAACAGAGTGAAAACATTGAATTTCCCCTTGGGGATTAATAAAGTGCCTTTCTTCTTCTTCTTCTTCTTGTAAAGGATTAAAAGCATGCCGGTTAGGCTTTAGAGGTAGAGGAATAAAACTATGGTCCCTGGATGTAAATTCTTGGGGTGGAGAGGGAGGCTGAACATTTTGTTGCCTCCCCAGTGTTATTATAGCCTCATTTCCACCAAGAAGTTCCTGGTAATTTAAGTCCCGGAACTATTTTTCAAGGAACCAAAAGGTTCCTTCAGCCCATTGTTGTGTAAATACCTGGGGTCTCATTTATAAAACAGTGCATAGGATCCATACTAAAAATGTACGTGCGCACAAAAGACGAAAATGGTGTACGCCAAAAAAAAATCAGATTTATAAACCGTGCGTACGCACATCTGCACGCAATGTTCCCTTTATAAATCACAGTCCACCTGGAAATGTGTGCACGTTGATCCGCCTCATATCCCGCCCACTACACGCCCACATTTAACCATAAATGGTCGATGCAAAGCACCTCATGAATGTTTTCTGCATGTGAATGAGCCTGTTGATCAGTGGATCTTTAAGGTGAATCACGGCGACTCCCGAGAGGAAGACAGAGAAAAGGAGTTTTTCTGACACAGAGATGGAGGTGCTTGTAGGTGAAGAGGACTCTGAACACTCGTTCCCTCCTGATTCTCTCATTCACCTCACGTAGTCCTCACAGTGCCGGTATATCCACCAGCACCATGCAGCATGTTCCGAGTCTCACCGCTGTGTTTATATGTTTACAGCAATCAGACTGATCCATTCACTTAAAATGATCAAGACAATCAGTAATATCCCCCACCTGTATATAATTAGAAAAAGGAAGTTTGACAGGTGTACAATATTTATTTATTTATTTATTTAAGTTGTTATGGCGAACTTGTCCTGCATTATGATTAGGACTGATAATGATAATGACGATATGGAGAGTAACGATTGTGTGAGAGCTGTCACTGGCTTTAATTACACACTTTATTAATTTACACAATCCATACTGGTGAAGATGTGCTGGGTGGAGGTGACTGGAGGAGGCAGAGTGGCGCACCGCGGTGGCGCACTGGAGACAGTCTGATAGTTGCATCGGATAGTTGTTTTCATTTTGTCTATTTATACTGTATCTGTCCCTATCTAATAAACCATAAATAAATTAATAAGTCACGTCATCCCTGCAGCGATTTTACACAACAACTTTATGAAAACGAATATGGTACTTGGTGATATCTGCACACTATTAGAAGATCTTATTAAAACTATTGGCGCTCTGTTCTGCCATTCTTTAATGCTATTTGATATAATCTTGGATTTCTACAACCGATGATGATGATTTCAACAGCTGCTCCACAGCTGACTGCGACTGTTGGTAGTCCGGTCCTCTCCTCTGCGCTCTGGAGGTGGAGGACGTGATGGTGACGCAGCGCTGATGAGCTATTGAGCAGAATTTGCTTTGAGATTTGAGTTGATCTTTTACATTTGTAAGGTGCTTATGGAATAGTTATGGATCACTAGCACAAAGAACACTGCTGTTTTAAATGTTTATGATACAGTGGATATAAGTATGAAGTGAAGTTAAATGTGTGAGAGGCATCTTTATACGTATAATGAGATTTAATGTCTACAGTCCGGCTTCAATTCACCACCTCACCGTCTGCGTCTCCAGTTTCCTCTACCTCGGTGCCTCCATAATGTGCGTACGCACGGGTCAAAGTTTCAGTACCGGTGCGCACATTCTCCCGTCAAGTTTGTTTTTATAGATCACAACTGTTGCGTGGGAAGTGGCGTACGCACATTTCAGGCCCCGTTTTGTGCGTACGCAACGGTTATAAATGAGACCCCTGGAGACTGACGTGTGCTGCTGGTGGTTTAAACACACTCTACAGTTCAGTGTGCCCACTTGTTTCATCTAGAAAACACGTTGAGAAAAGAAGAAAAAAAACCTTTGTGTTCCATTCTCCAGTTGTGCCAGGGCATGAGGGGAGTAACAATACAATTAAACTGGGAAGAAGTATAAGCAAAAATAAGGAGGGATTTATTAACAGGACTTAAACTAAGATAAAAAAACAGATCATAGTAAAATTATCACAATTTTCAAATATCACGATTCACACACAGATCCCAACGTAGCTCCTGTACCATTACGGCCACTGGTACACTGAGTGGTCCGCTGACTGGTATACTGACTGGTCCACTGACTGGTCCACTGACTGGTCCTGTGACTGGTACACTGACTGGCACACTGACTGGTCCACTGACTGGTCCACTGACTGGTCCACTGACTGGTACACTGACTGGTACACTGACTGGCCCACTGACTGGTACACTGACTGGTCCACTGACTGGTACAATGACTGGTACAATGACTGGTACAATGACTGGTCCACTGACTGGTCCTCTGACTGGTACACTGACTGGTACAATGACTGGTACACTGACTGGTCAACTGACTGGTACACTGACTGGCCCACTGACTGGCACACTGACTGGCACACTGACTGGCCCACTGACTGGTACAATGACTGGTCCACTGACTGGTCCACTGACTGGTACAATGACTGGTACAATGACTGGTACAATGACTGGTACAATGACTGGTACACTGACTGGTCCACTGACTGGTACAATGACTGGTACAATGACTGGTACAATGACTGGTACACTGACTGGTCCACTGACTGGTACACTGACTGGCCCACTGACTGGCACACTGACTGGCACACTGACTGGCCCACTGACTGGTACAATGACTGGTCCACTGATTGGTACAATGACTGGTACAATGACCGGTACAATGACTGGTACACTGACTGGTCCACTGACTGGTCCACTGACTGGTACAATGACTGGTACAATGACTGGTCCACTGACTGGTCCACTGACTGGTCCACTGACTGGTACACTGACTGGCCCACTGACTGGCACACTGACTGGCACACTGACTGGTCCACTGACTGGTACAATGACTGGTCCACTGACTGGTCCACTGACTGGTACAATGACTGCAACAATGACTGGTACACTGACTGGTCCACTGACTGGTACAATGACTGGTCCACTGACTGGTCCACTGACTGGTCCACTGACTGGTACAATGACTGGTACACTGACTGGTACACTGACTGGTCCACTGACTGGTACACTGACTGGTACACTGACTGGTCCACTGACTCCGACTGCAGCTCTCTCCGTCTTTTATTCCCCGGCCGTGATTATCAATGGGAATCAGCTGCGTACAGCCATCCGCTGCAAGACGGGCAGAAGGGCGGCACCTGGAAACACAGGCATGACAGAAAACACACACACTTAGGTTTCGTCTCATTGCGACGACATTTACTGTTGCATTTTATTTACTGATGCACGTTGGATGAAATTAAACTAAGAGCATTTGTCTCCACAGTAAATCATCTGTTGAGTGTTTGGTTATTTATATTTGTGCTTTAGAATGTAACAGCTATGAAACTATCAGAAAATTATAACTTTTTTTCTCTCATTCACAGCACCGCCGCGCTGTCTGTCTCCTCTACCGCTCGCCCCCTCAGCTCGCTGACGCAAGTCTTTTTTTAAAAGAGTCGGGAGGCCGGCAGCAGGGCTTAACTTTAGTTTCAGTGTTATCAAGCTAAGAGAAAGGCTCTCCCCTCGTCTTAAAATGGTCCTAAATCGATACTAGAGTACTTCCTTGTCTTTGAGCAAGGAGGTTGATGTGGGGCTGTTTCCCTGCAAACTCCGCCCCGAAGGTTCTTCGACCAGGGCCTTTTAGGGGGGTAAAAAGTCCCTGGAAAGTGATATGACTCAAATCTGTAGCATACAATACCTAACTTAACAAAAGAAAAAACACATCTTAAAGTTGACTAATTTGACATTTTGTGTCAAACGAATACCTATCTTTCTAGATTTCTTGTCACTTTCATCTCCTGTTTAATATTAAAGGCAATATTTGACTTGAGAGTTTGGGAGAATCTGTCTTTTATACACATTGTAGCAGATGATAGCAATGATGATAAATCATTTTAAACCTTTTCAACATTTTTAACTGATAAACTTCCTCCAGAAACATGACCTCTAGTTTACGACAGGCCTGGACAAACCAATTTAGGAAGTTATGGACCCTCTTCAGGGCCCAAGTCCCCTGAGTTATGGCGCCCATAAGAGACCCAAGAAGTTAATATGCTCATATAGTGAATCAATGTTTGACATGATGAAACCTGTATACATTATGTGTGAAGCTTGAGGTTTACCAAATCTCTAAATTGAACTTGTGTTGCTATGTTGAGATTCATGTTATCATTTATTCATATTGATCTATATGCATGCCTGTTGTAATGTTTGTAGACTATAGCTCACATGTCATAACAACACAAGTGTAATTGTTTTCTTCATTTTAATTCAACTGAGGTTTCATTATTCAGGAGGTGACAGAGTTTCATGGACTACGTGGCATTTGTCTTTCTCCACTTCCTGTCTGTGTCTCTCTTTGCCCCTATGTCCTTTTAAAAGGACACTAAAGAGAGACGTTTGATTTAATAATCAAAGCAGATCCCTCTCTTTGACTTTGACCCTGCTTCTTTCACTTTCATTCCCCTCACTGTTGCTTTCTTTCCTCTCTATTCCTCCATTTCTTCCTGTGGGAAAATAAAAATAACAGATTCCTTCTGCCACAAACATTTGGCCTGTAATCCATTCAATTATAACTGCTCTCTGTGTCTGTTTCTTTGTGTGCACGACTTCACCTCCATCTGTCTTCGTCTGAATGAAAAGGTCATTTTATAAAACCTCCAGCTGGGTCAGCTGGGCACACACTCCCTCTCTAAACTACTACTGTCACAGTGCCCTTGAGCAAGCACTGATGTCCCGTCTGCTCCAGCAGATCTGCTCAGTGTACAAGACTAAGGTTGTACTTGACAGCTCTCATGTATATTTATATATATATATATATATATATATATATATATATTATGGCATTATTTGATATTGAATGAAATCCTGAATATATTGAATGAGCTCTGAATATATTGAATGAACTCTGAATATATTGAATGAACCTCTGAGAATATGGAATGAAATCTGACGTCATCACGGTGCTGCTGCCGTCTTGTGTTTTAGGTCATTATCCGTACAGATTTTGGTGCTGCTAGACTTGTGTGTCACTATGAGCGAGTCAGCACAAAATCTAGTATCAGCAATCCTAAATAATGAAGAGATAATTCAAGATTCAAGATTCAAGATTCAAGATTCAAAATCCCTTTATTTGTCATATTTATGCTCCACGTAAAAACAAAATTGTGTTTCTTACATCCACCACTCAGAAATTCAGTGCAAAACAATTTGTGAAAACTATAAAGTAATTAGCTAATAATTCAGAGCACTAATAAATAAGCTAAAAGTACGTTAAAAATAGAATAGAATAAATAGTTAATTTAAAAATTACAAATATTATTAAAGGAACAGTCTCTTTAGTGCAGTTCACATTCTCTGATTAAGCAGTCTGATTGCTGTGGGAAAGAAGCTGTTTAGCAGCCGAGTAGTCCTTGATTTCATACTTCTGTATCTTCTCCCGGACTGCAGGAGTGTGAACATGCCATGTGAGGGATGAGTGGAGTCCTTTATGATGCTGGTTGCTCTGCTCACGCAGCGCTCGGTGTAGCTCTCCTGCAGACGCGGCAGTGAGGCACCAATGATTTTTTCAGCAGATCTCACTATCCTGTTCAGTTTGTGTCTCTCCTCTGCTGTGCTGTTACCAAACCAGGAAGAGATGCAGTAAGTGAGAATGCTCTCTATGGTGCCTCTGTAGAACATGGTCATGGCTGGGATGGGGAGGTCCACCTTCTTCAGTCTGCGGAGAGAATGAAGGCGCTGTTGGGCCCTCTTGATGACAGCTGTGGTGTTGTCACTGGAGGTCAGCTCGTCTGTCAGATGGACCCCCAGGAACTTGGGGCTGTGTACCCTCTCCACCTCAGAGCCGCTGATGGTCAGTGGGAGATGGTGCCGGTGACCAGTCCTCCTGAAGTCAACCACCATCTCCTTGGTCTTATTGGTGTTGAGGGCGAGGTTGTGTGTATGCACAACGCTGTCAGCTGCTCCACCTCTTCTCTGTAGGCCGACTCATCGCTGTTGGCGATGAGGCCGGCAACTGTGGTATCGTCGGCGAACTTTATGATGTGGTTGGTGTTGAAACTAGCAGAAAAGTCATGCGTCAGCAGCGTAAACAGTAAAGGGCTCAGTACACAGCCTTGTGGTGATCCTGTGCTCACTGTGGTCGTCTTTGATGTTACGCTACCTACTCTGACTGTCTGCCGTCTCTCCGTCAAAAAGTCCAAGATCCATCTGCACATGCCAGGATCCACACCCAGCAACAACAACTTTTCAATGAGCTGTTGAGGCAGGATTGTGTTAAATGCCGAGCTGAAATCAATGAACAGGATCCTGGCATAAGTGTTCTTGTTCTCCAGATGTGTCAGAGTGAGGTGGAGCAGAGTGGAGATTGCATCCTCTGTAGAACGGTTCGCTCTGTATGCGAACTGCAACGGGTCCAAAGTTGTTGGGAGGCATGACATGTGATTCATGACAAGCCGCTCCAAGCATTTCATGACTATAGGGGTCAAGGCTACAGGGCGGTAGTCATTCATGGAGGCTGGATTCGGCGTCTCGGGCAGAGGTATTATGGTGGCGCTTTTGAGACAGATGGGCACTCTGGCTTGGCTGAGGGAGATGTTGAATATGTCCGTGAAGACATCCTTCAGCTGTTCTGCACATTCCCTCAGCACACAACCTGGGATGTGATCTGGACCAGCAGCCTTTCGAGGGTTGATGTTGGAGAACACCCTCTTCACACCGTCTGCGGTCAGCTGCAGTGCCTGGTTGGTGGGAGGCAGTGCCCGCCTTTGTGCTGCTCTGTTGTCTGTAATCTCAAACCGAGAGAAAAAGGTGTTGAGGTTATCTGCTAGGGAGGGGTCATTGTCCGTTGCCCGTACAGTAGGCTTGTAGCCTGTAGCTGTCTGGAATCCCTGCCATAAGAGCCTTGTGTCCTTGGTGTCGGTGAAATTGCTGGACAACTTTTCCCATATATTCTTTTAGCCTCTCTGATTCCTCTTTTGAGGTTGTTCCTTGCTATATTGTATGCTTCAGTGTCACCAGATCTGAATGCAGCTTCACGAAGCCTCAGTAAGGAGCGAACCTCCCCAGTTAGCCAAGATTTATCAGTGGGACGCAGCTTGACAGTTTTTGTAACAGTCACATCATCAATGCATTTGTTAATAAATCCCAGCACAGCCTCTGTATATTACTCCAGGTCTGTACCGTCCCCAGATGTTGCTGTCTCCTTGAAGAAGTTCCATTGTGTACACTCAAAGCAGCCCTGTAAAGATGGAAATGCCTCCTGTGGCCACACTCTAATGTCCTTGACTACTGGTGGCTCTTGTCTCACTCTGGGCCTGTATGCAGGCTTCAGCGGGATAGTCAGGTGGTCAGAGCTGCCAATGTGAGGTAAAGGGGCTGCAGTGTATGCATTCTTGATGTTTGTGTATAAATGATCCAGTGTAGTTTTCCCTCTTGTTGCACATGTAACATGCTGGTGGAAATGAGGTAGAACAGACTTAAGGTGATCCTTGATAAAGTCCCCAGCAACGATATGAAATGCATCAGAATGGTCTGTCTGTAGCTGACTCAGAGTGTTGTAAAGCTCTCCCATCGCCTGCTTTACATCTGCATTTGGGGGAACATACACTGCAGTGATGAAAATTGCTGTCAGTTCGCTTGGTAAATAAAAAGGTCTGCATTTCACAGTCATCAACTCAACATTAGGAGAACAGGATTTGGAAATCATCCTAGCATCACAGCACCATGAGTTGTTTGCGTAGATAGCCAGGCCTCCTCCTCGGAGCTTACCCGATGTTGACGTCACTCTGTCCGTTCTATTGAGTGTTAGCCCCGCTAGCTCAATTCCAGAGTCTGGTATCTTTTCTGTCAACCAAGTCTCCGTGAAAATGAAGACGCAACACTGGTTTACTCCACGCTTTAGCGATCTCCACAGGCTGATGTAATCCATTTTATTGTCCAGTGAGCGAACATTTGCCAACAAAACGGAGGGAACGGCCGGTTTGCTGGGGTTAGGCCTTAGCCTGGCGCTAACGCCTCCTCACTTCCCCCGCTTCCGTGTTCTGTCGCAGCGTAGGCGGTGATGCTTCCTCACCGCGGTGGCTCCAGGCGGGTCCGGGGTCGCCTCTGTGCAGCCTCGGCGTAGCAGTCCTAGCTTGCTAAACCGGCTTAGCTCTTCCGGTCGGCTATTCCCGCAGCGCTTTTTTAATGTCCAGTAGAAAGTCGCGGTTATAAACATATTTCGGCCCATTTGCCTTATAGGGCAGGGACCAAACTGTTTGTAACACTGAAAAACTTTCGCTAGTGTCAGCAGAGGCCACCGCAAGCATCGGTCGCGCCGCCATGTTGTTCTCATAATTAACATCCTGGTGAATGTGTGATATAATACTGGTAAACATATTCAACACCGCTCTACAGATGAAGAGTTTATTCACTTTTTCATCGTGGAAGAGTAGTGCGGAACTGAACTAGTTCACTAAAGTTTGATAAATATTGACAGATTTGAACTTCCAGGATCAATAACTCATAAATGAAATGTTGTTAAAACACAAACAAAGGATCTTTCTAACCGTAGTGAGGTAGACAACGAGCTACAAGCTCATTTTAATCACAACCAGCCGTCCTCTGAGCAGGACACATTACATTGGTCTCTTAATACATCCATGACATCCATATGCACGGCCGGCTGTGAGACGAGTGGTCAGGGACCGTCTACAAAGTGCATTGAATATTTTTCCCTTATAAATATACCAAAATTATGCAAAAGCACATTTTTCCAAAGTAGGCGTTGTAGTATACCCAGGAGGAGACCGTCGATGATGTGTGAAGTGATTTTCGTATCACTACAGTGTATAATAGTGAAGTTATGGAATATTTTTATAGCATCTCTTTTCGGCGTTACACTCTGTAGACGGTCCCTGACCACTCGTCTAATGGCCGGCTGCACATACAGACCATGGATGTATTTGTAATGTGTCCAGCTCAGAAATTAAATAAAAATGAGCTTGTAGCTCGTTGTCTACCTCACTACGGTTAGAAAGAGCCCTCGTTTGTGTTTTAACAACATTTTGTTTATGAGTTATTGATCCAGGAAGTTCAAATCTGTCAATATCTTTCCAACTTTAGTGAACTAGTTCAGTTCCACATTACTCTTCCACGATGAAAAAGTGAATAAACTCTTCATCTGTAGAGCGGTATTGAATATGTTTACCAGTATTATTTTGGCCCTTGGTACACACATTCACCAGGATGTCAATTATCTCCTCATTACTGACGATTGCTGATACTAGATTTCGTGCTGACTTGCTCATAGCAGCACAAAATAATAAAAAAAAAAACCCCAAACTGCTCCTCAAGGCTGTGCCATTGGTGTGTAAATGAGTATAAATCAACACTGCTTTCATTTAAAAAATAAAAGCCCTATAAGAGTTTTTTCTGTGGACAGAATTCCTTCATTTGTCAACACAAGGCTTTTATTCTGAAATATTTTCAGGACAGTGTTGTGAAATAAAATGCAGTGACTTGTAGAGCTCCATGAATGAATAAAGTATGGGCTTGTAATTATGGATATTACTATTATTTACAAATGAGCACACACTTCTTCACCTTTCTCTGTCTAAAATAAATATAAATGAGATTTATAATGAAATGAAATGGACATTATGATTGTTGTAAAGTGTTGTAAAGTCCAAAAGTCAAAATGTATTGAAAAAAAAGATAGATATAATCATTTCCAAAATGCACATGTTTTTCTCTAACAAAATATTTTGTTTCCATCCATATGTGTTGGCGTTTCAGTCATTTGTAGCCAAAAACAATATTTTCACTGCGGTCAAAAAAATAAATGACAAAATACTGTTGTGTTCTGGTCAAATTGGACCATTTTGGACCAAATTTTCTCTGTGAAAAATGTTTTCTGATTGTCATAAGGTTCTGTTACTTTGTCCACACACAATACAGTTTGATCATTTTCATTACATTTTGGGTGTTTTTTTTTTACTTTTGTACCCCTTGTGGTGTTGAATGGGTGAGACTACAATTAGTCTATTAAATTGAGTTCAGGCACACGCCCATTTATCAGATTATCCTTCTCACAAACAATCCCAACGTTGTCTCAGTAACATATAGAACTTTTCTCACAGCTCTGGTGTATAAAGCTTTTTTGAGGCCTTTCTTGAGACCTTCATTCTGTGGCAGCACAATGACCAAACAATATGCTACGTTGATCATATCTCTGATCATGAGTGGTGAGGAGGAGAGAGGCCTAGCAGCTGATAGTGAAGATGCATTAGAGGAGGAAGTTAGGATGTCTTTACAAATAACATCAGACCGGTCAGTTTTCACCAGGAACACAATAGATGTTATTATGTACCAAACATTTGAAATGGTTTCAAATGTCCTTATTAAACAACATAAATGAACAAATTAGTCTTAGTCTATTATTAGTGTGATAAATAGTACAATATGTTTCATCTGAGTATTTGTTATAGTAAATGGTAAATGTCCTTTCTAGTCTTCCGACCCCTCAAAGATCAGGCTGCCATAGAAGGAGCCAACCTGCTCATCAGGATCTAATCTAAATACTCATATTCACACTGATGGTTCAGCCTTTGGGAGCAGTTTGGGGTTCAGTGTTTTGCCCAAGGACACTTCAACATGTGGACTGTGGGAGCCGGGGATTGAACCGCCAACCTTCCGATTGGTGGGCAACCAGCTCTACCTCGGAGCCACAGACACTAGTCAAAATAATCCATACATTGCTCAAAAACAACTCTGTGAAATCTTGCAGATGTGGTTAGGAGCACTGGAGGACAAAGAGGACACAGAGGAACATGATGTTTTTCACATTACCTGTCTCATTCTCTACTGTCAGGATATAGCGACCGCTTTATATAAAAAAAAATGTTTGGGCTCATATTTGCTCCATATCTACCCACTGCAGCTTTAAATTGATAAAAAGATCTACCACAACATTAGGAGACACGTATCATTATGGATTCATAATCAGATATAATGGGGCAGTTAGAACACAGAATTAAACAAACACAACAGAAGGGTTAAAAGTAATTAATACATATTTATTTTAAATAAAATGTAATTGAAATAGACTACTTCCCATCTCTGACTGGTGGTCTTCTTCCTCCCCGGCTTCGCAGACGGGGAGCACGTTGACGGGGCTGATCCCCGGGAGGGCTGTCCCCCGGGACAGTCCAGGTTCAGCGGGGTTTAATGGTTTAAATCATGTTAAGTCCAAAACATACCTAAGAGACTAAACACAACCCTTTGCACTTAACTTTGCGCCCAGATTATTCACCGTTTAACTATAAGAAGTGTAGACACGCCCTAAATGTTACTGCGCCCCACCACCCACCATCCACCACCCACCAGCACTACACGGGAGATCCTCCATCCTCACACTGGAGCTAGCAGGCAGACAGTAAACACAGCAGGAGCCGCTTTCAAGGTGAAGTTCAGAGCAGTCCAGGCCAGAAAAACTTGAACACTGTAAAAAAGCTGTCTTGCCATTGTCCTTTTGTCCCATAGCCCCTTAAACTACAAACTGTTCTATGTCCTTATTCACGGTGAGTCTCTGTTTTGATGGAGTAGTAGCAGTGTGGAGTAGGAGTAGCAGCAGCAGTAGCAGTGTGTCCATCGTTGTCCTCAGTCCACAGCTCCGTGATCTCCGCAGCACTCACAACCAGTTCCCTCTCTGTTGACAGGATCATGTCCTCGTCCTGCAAGAGTCGCTCAAAATCTTTTGCACAAGGAAAGTGATAAAGATGAAAGCAGGCTTCCCGCCTCCATCCTCATCTCTGCATGGTCGGCTCGCTCTGCATCAATCTCAGACAACAAGTAAGTCATTTCCTTAAGATCCTCGGATCACAGGCACGGTGGCTAAATGTCCCATCCGTCTTTGATCAAGCAGTCCTTTTAACCGCCCACCTGTACAGCAACAGTAGAATCAGCCTTCTGAGGAATCAGTACAGTACAGTACATCCAAGGAAATCACTGACTGTGTTCTCTGCTGCCAGTGTGGAGATAACCACCAGATCTGCCCAGTCTCTCTTTCAACAACTTTTGCACACCACCATACCAGCAATCACTGGAGCCCCGCCATAAACCTGACTCTCTATCTCTCTCTCTCCTATTTACCATTCTCTAGTTCTGTCTGCTTGTCTGTCCTCCAGGCGTGCCAGTGTTAAGAGGAGCCTGAGGATTTATAACGGCTGCTATCTGAGGAGTTGTTCCCTTTGTTTGCTGAGCAGCCAGGACACCTTCCACACGGCCTTCAAATGACATTACTTTGTTTTTATATTACCTTTCTTACTTTGACCATCACTTCACCCATCCACACACACATTACACCACTGATGCCTCACATTCCCAAATGTCACTGAGTTGTTATGCTTAGTTTAACAAATACCCGTTTCACCTTTCCTCAGTGTGTGGACTCTCTCATTTGCTGCAAGCCCTGAGCCAGGTTAGTAATAACCTGGGGCTCGTCCAGTATCAAAGGATCTCTGGTACAGTGTTTGATAGTTGCCAGTGTTTAGTATACAGCTCAGGGTTTATGTGAATCCTCAGGGATTGTCTACTAGGGTAAGTAGAGAGATAGTGACTGTGTTATCGCTCTCTGTGTACATTTGTAGCTGTAGCCTAAAGCAAGCATTAGTACAGAGGAGTGTCCCACACATGGAGGGGGGTGTAAGTGTTTTCAGTTCAGGGTGGATTGAGGTTCAGGCTCCATACCAGCAGGTTTGTGGCTACCTGCCCGAGAAGCTGTTTCTTGTGTTTGCCTTCGATCGGGTGTGATTTAGAGACGGCCTGGTTACAAGAACTACTTTCCTGATTGGAATGAAAAACTATGTCTTTGTTGTTTTTGTGCATTAGTGTGTCCAGAGCCAGAGCCTGGCTGAGCTACCGGGCTCTGTGTTTAACCGGCCCATTCTCATTCCCAGGAGGACTTTTCACACTCCTTGGTGTCTGATACTGAAAAAAAGGTTTTTAAATGAAAATCCCTGTCTGAAGACGTCATGATTGATAAGATCAGGGACATCCTGTCATTGGTAATGGTGGATGTAGCTCCTGTAGCAGGTTTTGTGTCCATATCATTTGATTAGTTTGATGACTCACGCAGCTCCAGTCTGCAGCTCAGTCTGCAGCTCAAGTCTGCAGCTCCAGTTTGCAGCTCAGTCTGCAGCTCCAGTCTGCAGCTCAGTCTGCAGCTCAAGTCTGCAGCTCAGTCTGCAGCTCCAGTCTGCAGCTCAGTCTGCAGCTCCAGTTTGCAGCTCAGTCTGCAGCTCCAGTCTGCAGCTCAGTCTGCAGCTCAGTCTGCAGCTCCAGTTTGCAGCTCAGTCTGCAGCTCAGTCTGCAGCTCCAGTCTGCAGCTCAGTCTGCAGCTCCAGTTTGCAGCTCAGTCTGCAGCTCCAGTTTGCAGCTCAGTCTGCAGCTCAGTCTGCAGCTCCAGTCTGCAGCTCAGTCTGCAGCTCCAGTCTGCAGCTCAGTCTGCAGCTCCAGTTTGCAGCTCAGTCTGCAGCTCAGTCTGCAGCTCAGTCTGCAGCAGCACGGCGGAGAGTAGAACCACCATAATATGAATTAATCAATATCAATTTTGAATATGAACACATCATCCTATGGATCAGTTAAACTAATAGTACCTGTAGGAGTAATCCATAAGATGTGTAAAATTTTTTTGTTTAATTTGAAATTATTATTATTTTTAATTGTTTGCATTTCAGAAAATGTGATATGACACTTAAATACAATAAATAGGTTTAGTTTAGACAGATAGTATGCAATTTAAGCTATAAAAAGTGTAGATTTTTTTCTGAGGAAACCAATTAGTTATTCATTTTAAGCGACTTGTTTTAATTTCTTCTTTGCATATTTACCATTGATATTAAATAATGAGGCAAAAGTATTTTTTTTATGCGAGGACATGATTAATTGATGGAATAATCAGTAGAATACTAAAATAACCGAGATCTGCAGCCCTAATTATTACTACTGTTAGATGCATGAATGTATTAAAGAGGACCTCATTTGCTTATTTTCAGGTGCATACTTGTATTATATTTGGGATTTCTACTAAAACGTGTTTTAATTCATTAATGTTCAAAAAACACTTTTCTGTTCTCATAGCGGCTGTGATGCGCACCTCTTTACACCCTCTGTCGGAAACGCTCTGTTTGAGCTGGACTTTTAGTTTTGTAACTGTGCACAACTTTTACACACAAAAAACTACAGTATATAACACACAAAAGGAAAGGGAAAAAAAGCACATATAAAGCAAATTTAATTATCACATATAAATACTCCCACTATTGCTTGCATGAAAACACGTAAATTGACTTTTAAAGAATGCAATGAAGTTTTCTTTTAGCTTGATTTTATACTCTGTGTTAATATCACATGATCGTGCCGACTGAGAAATCCCTTTAGCAGAGCTTCTCAACATTAGAACTGTTGTGGATACTTTGGACCATGCCTTTCTTCACTTGCAACAGTAACAGCATGCAGCTCCTGCCAGCTTGGTGTGACCAGCTATGTGCATGTACGGGTATGTGTTTCATAACCTCATGCAGTTGTAAAAATGCAGCCTTGTATTTCACATGAGATGCACTGTGCTTTTGTCTTGCATGGCCAGAGCTGTCTCCACAGCGTTGTGTCAGTGCTAAAGAAAGGTCTGGCTCCACGCATTATCATTCTGCTATAGGGAGAAAAAACACTCTGGCTTCTTTGTATTTCTAAGCCAATCACAATTGTCTTGGGTGGCGCTAAGCTCAAAATGCAGCGACGGTGTCCTAGCATAACAGATAGAGCAGATAGAGGAAGGGGAGGAGAATACCAGCTGAAATACGCAGCCAGTGGCAGACTTCTACCCACAGTCTACATCCGGTGAGGCAGACGAGCCTTTAGTGCTTGTGAACATGTGTGCCTACATGTATTCTAGATGTGTGAAGGGAAGGTTACAGGAAGGCGTGAGTGTGTTTGGTGACTGTCTCTGCTTGCTCAGCTCGATAGCAGGTGATGTCCATGCAGGTTGAGGCTGCGCTCAGCAAGATCTGCTCACCCTGAAGGCAGGGACGAACCCGGACAGAGATCCAACCAACAGCATCACTGCACACACACACACACACCTACACAAAGAGGAGAAATCATGCTCATACGAACAAACGCTTACAAATACACAAGCACTCACACAGTCGGGGTCAATGGTTTTAACATTGCTAGACTGATGTAATTGGTACACAGTAGGCTGGAGGCAATAAGCCCTCCCTCTGAAGAGATGAACACTTGAACACACACCCAAAACATAAGCAAAGCTACAACAACATAAGCATGTTTCATGAATCCATGTTGTGGTTTTACCCTCCATTACAGGGAGGTTCAAAGTCAGCTACTAAACATGGGTCCTGATTCAATGTCGGCTGATAGAGACAGCGATGTCTTTATTCCACACTACATACTGATTGTAACCAGATTTGTATGTTGTGTGTTCACAAACACATCCAACAGATGTTTCAAATTAAAAGCACATTCAGTTATTAGTCACAGAACTATTTAATGGACTATAGATAAAGATGCCGGAAGCCTCAGATAACACCCAACGTACCACCCAAAGTCAAGATGGCTGAAGAACTAGAGGGAATCAAGCCTGGTACAGTTTGCTGGAGGAGACGTGTGCGGCATGCTTACTTCTGATGGCCTTGTCATATTAAAGCCTACCAGAGAAGGGAAGGGGGGGTTGCCATCTGGACCTGGTTTGGCTTTACATCTGCAGAACACGTTTTGTTTGGCCTGCTCACACCAGTATTTCAGGATTCCAATTTTTCAACTTTAACATACAAATTTGTGTCCCTGAACGATAGCTTACTGTCTTCACAGTGGTGCTGAATGTCATAGCTTATTAGCTGTGTTGCATCATTCAGTTTCATTGAACTTCCTCTGTCGGAGTATGAACTGCTCCACAGCTGAGGAATGGTTTGCAGACGGGAGACTTTTCAACGAACTCTGTGCTGTTATGACCGAGTTAACTGAATTAAATACTCAGACTGGACTGGACCATGGAGTTCGTCCTCCACCACGTTATCATGGGATCTGTTTGCGTCCGGTATGGGCAGGAGGGACGATAACCCTTTCAATATACATTTGGGCATGTCAGTATTTTAAAGGAGCAACATGTAGGACTGACAGCTAGAATGTAAAATGGGTAACAGCAGTCCAAATTCAAAACAGTGGAGCCGTGGCACGTCTGCTCAAAAGGTGTGACTGATGACAGGACCGCGTTAGCTTCCGGCTAGCAGCGGTAGTCGGAGTCATTTCAGCGGCGGTGTCTCAAATACTGGCTGCCTTGATAAGCAGCTGCACATGGACCACAGAGAGATGTACCAGATTATATCTCCACACTGTCCTGGGAACGTCTCATGATCCCCCAGTCAGAGCTGGTTAATGTGGCCCAGGAAAGGGAAGTTAGGGGTCCTCTGCTGGAGCTGTTGCTCCCGCGACCCGACCCCGGATAGGTGGTTGAAGGTGAGTGAGTGAGTGAGTGAGTGAGTGACATATCATGGTCATTTTATGATATATTACAGTAAATATATTACTTATTGGTCTTTTAAGGTAGACTTAGAAACGTGAACCTATCCTTTAAGGTGTGCATAGTTACACAGACACATGTTGGTGTATTGAGGCTTGGCTTGTATCATTGGATAGATTTGTGCTACATTGATTGAATGTTGATGGAAAACAGGGTGACACCAGGGAGACATCCTTCATCTTTGATTATGTGTAACAACATGTACTGTTAACATTTACGATAGATAAAAAGCAGATAACAGTTCTCCTTCCATCACACTAGCCTACTGCTGCCCTGAAAGTCAATGACCTGGACTCATCTTATCTGCATCTGACCACCAAATCATGGCCCCAAAAAATAAAATAGACTATTTCACAGTTATAAATGTAAACATTCTAAATGTGTCCCCGTTTATTTCCTGTTGCGGTGTATGTGAATGATATCCGCCGACAGGAAGTAAACATGAGCCCAAGCTGTTGAAACGGTCTATAGGTTGGACTGAGACAGCTGCTCTGACTGCAGCTCGATCTATGACAGAGCAGCGAGGCCACGATGATGACATGATTAGTGATGCATGTGAACCTCTGCTGTGAGATAAGCTATAAACTAGATGACCATGATATGACTGGCTGAGAGTGAAATGGCCATGATCCTGTCACCAGTATTATAACTCACTCATACAGTCTGAGAAACAGCACATATACTGTATTTATGACATTATAATAAAGAAAGAAACAGAGGGGGAAACAGAGCCATGCAGCATTTTTAGTAACGATATAGCACTGACTTGAATGATAATGTAAGAATAATGCACCGTTTGTCAAATTATTTTTCACCAAGTGACTATAATTAAATGTCACAGAACATAATCAGCTGGATGATGACTCATACAGGCCGAGACGTGAAGCAGAGCAACGTGAAGCAGAGCAACGTGAAGCAGAGCAACGTGAAGCAGAGCAGCGTCAACATGAAGCAGAGCAACATGAAGCAGAGCAGTACAATACAGAGTGAAAGCAGCTCAGCACTCACACACACATGTTTAATATACTGAGACTGTTGGTAAACTGAATACAGACTGCTGCACTCATTAGACGTTCCCTTCACCATAGTTGGATGTGCACTGAGACTTGCCCGTAACACAAACTGACCATGTTACAGTAGATCTGTCTAATAGGGTCTAATGATGCTGCTGATCAGTACCAGTGACTGAACATTTACTTGATCAGCTGATCAGATATCCAACTTTTAAAACTTCCCTGCTTGTGTTTCTGAACTAAAACATCCCATCCTTTGAACCTTAATAACATTTTCACAACTTAAATTGTGTTTTTCGAAGTTAGGGCTTGGTCATCTGTTCGCAGGGCTCTGCGGGTGGAGAGTTCCAGTCTTTTGGTCGGTCCACCAGTTTGGTACAGAATTAAATATCTCAGGAACTGTTGTACAACATTTATGATGCCTAATCATTTTGGAGATCCCCGGACTTTTGTTTTAGTGCCACCAACAGGTCAAATGTTTCTCTTATCCTGTGATATCCTTATCCTATATCTCATGATATTACGATACGATATAATACGATGCGATACGATACGATGCAATGCGATATGGTATGATGCGATACGATACGATGCAATGCGATATGATATGATGCGATACGATACAATGCAATGCGATGATACGACTTTATTGTCAGTTAGCACTGAAATTCATTTTGCATCCCTAGGCAGCTCAGTTTGAGAAAAAGTACACATCCAATAGACATACTGTTACCATAAACAAACAGACAAATAAGACACATCAATTGTTCATACAAGACAAAGACCAAAGCACATCCCAACTAACCATACATAATAATAACAATGACCTTCTGTCCTCTGGATTTACATCTCCTTAGCAGGACATTCATTATTATTTAGCAACAAGATGGACTGATGGACAAAAGCGTTCTTTAGCCTGATGTGATTAAATGTAGGGACTCTAAATGGCCTCTTGGAGGGCAGAAGTTGATATTCCCCATTTAAAACATGCGAGGGATCAGAAGAGATGCTGTTGGCCAGTCTGAGCATACTCTTGTTGTGAGCTGCTTGAAAGGAGGCTGTCACAGGTAGGCCAATGATCTTCGCATAACTTTTGATTTGTCTATAAAGTTTAGTTTGAAGTTTTACAGATAGACTACTGAGCCAGGCAGTACAACAGGACACTCTGAATCACTGAACTGAAAAATAGGAAAATAATCTGAATACTGGCTCCAAAAGATCTGTGTCTGCGAAGAAAGTAAATGCGCTGCTGTATCTTCTTACAGGTAAATCCATCATCATCATTTTTATAACTGTGGTGATCCCCTGACTTTTCATCTAACACAGGTCCAAATTTCTTTTTTTTTTAATACTTTTGTTTATGACCAAATAATGGCAAACTAATGACATTCCCATCAGCCTGAGGAGCTCCAACAGAGCATTCAGACAGAAGGTGTAAAGAGGTGCTGCAGCACAGTCGCTATGAGAAAAGTAAAGTTGTTTTTGAACATTAAAGCATGAAAACATCTTTTAGTAGAAACACGAAAATACAAGTATAAACCTTTAAAATAAGCATGATAGGTCCACTTATACATGCTGTTAGCATTTAGCTCAGAGCTCCACTGTGCAGCCTCACAGAGCGGAGTATACGTAGAAATATCTATAGCATTACAGTAACAGAATATTGATTCACATTTGATCAGCGCTGCCTAGTTTGACCGTTTGATCAGAGTTTGCAAGTGATTGACAGCTGCCTCCGTTGAATGAACAGCCAATGGGAACGCTCTCTCTCTGAAATGACCTGTGATTGGCCAAAGTCTCCCGTCAGTAGATGTTCTAAAGCCTGAAAACAGAGCCATGAGGAGGAGCAGAAGTCTAGTTTTCTCTCAGAACACTTGAATTACAATATGCTGAAAGGTTATTATGGACGTTTTTGCACAATGATGCCAAAAACATTCTGCCTACTGCAGCTTTAAGCAAACTTCACAATACCTCAGAGTAAAAACGAGGACTGCCACATAAATGTAGTGCAGTAAAGAACATTGCATATTCTGAAACGTAGTCAAGTATCAAATTGTATGAATTGGAAATACTCTAGATCCTCCAAACTGTACTTTTAGCTGCTCTAATCAACATGTTTCTATCAACAATCAAATGATGTAATGTAAAAGTGGACAGAGGTTATACCGTCTCTCCGCTGATGGTTGTATTTAACAGCCAGCACTACTATGTTGCTTCTCTGTCATCGCTCTCATAGCATTGTTTCCAGCTGTAGCAGGCAGCTGTTGAAAACCCAACGTACACTACCTGCTCAGCACCAAACAGATAGAGACTAGCTGGTGAACATAGTGGAGCATCAGCCCCGCTGTCCTCTGTTCAGGCTGGACCCACAACGGGACTACGGGGGCGTGTGGCGGCCCGACGCGCTGCTGCTCTCCGCTCACCCAGGACTGACAGACTGCTACGGGCAGCAGGTAGACAGGCTTCTAGTGACACATTACACACACAACGTTCATTCCCACCCTGAGGACGCACTCATTGGTTTTAATAAATCTTGTAAGCTATTGTCTTACTGCTTAGTTTTTCATTTACACAAGAAAGTAGCCCGCCTCTCCAGACGAGTGTGGGAAAACACCAAGCTAACAGTTAAGACCAAGATGGCGGTATACAACGCCTGCGTGGTCAGTACACTGGTGTACGGCAGCGAGACGTGGACAACCTACAGCAGACAGGAGAGACGACTCAACTCCTTCCATCTGAGAAGCCTCCGCTGCATCCCGGGCATATCCTGGTGAAACAAAGCAAGCGGCACCGAGGTTCTGACCCGCGCTGGCCTTACCAGCATCTCCACTCAGCTCAGACAGCGCAGGCTGCGCTGGCTGGGCCACGTCTGTCACATGGAGGATGGTCACATCCCTAAAGACCTCCTCTATGGAGAACTGGCAACTGGGAGCAGAACAACAGGCCGCCTCCCCCACCCGCGCTTCAAAGATGTCTGCAAGCGAGACATGAAGGCCCTAGACATCGACACCAAGTCCTGGGAGGCTCTTGCGGTTGACAGCACAAGGTGGATGAGCACCTTGCACCAACACCTCATGACGGGGGAGCAAAAACTGAAGGACGCAACGGCAGACAAGAGGACCCGCAGGAAAGAACGCAGCAACGCAGGCAGACCAGAAACCACACACTGATGTGACCTCTGTGATGGAGACGGCCACTCTCACATACAGTAGAGCTTTTCAGTCACAAGAGACGCTGTACCAGACAGCCAGACCCGGAGGATGCGCCAACCACGGTCACACACTGACCGACGGAGGCCTATTATCTATTATAACACTTGTCAAACTAAATTAGGATCAGGACATGAGAGCAAATAGAGTATATGGAGCAGCACTGAGCCCAGACATGAAATAGAGGTGTAAGTGCAAAATAAAAGAAATAACTAAATCAAATAACATGATGCCGTGTGGGTTGTCTTCCTCCTGTCCTCACCAGCCACCACTGCATCGCATATGTTAGGACACACTTATGTCGAACCTATGACTATACATTTTTATTTTCCATTCACTGCTAAGAAGAATTTATGTTAAATAAAAATGACGGAAACGTAAAACGGTTTCTCATTTTGTTACCTCCCCTGGATCCACAATGGGTGACCCTTGTTCCACTCCACTGATGACATATTAGAGTCACATATGATACATTTAAATCAAACAGTTTGGTCACAGTGGGTTGCTTTTTGAGAGAAGACACAGAGACAGTGGTAGAACAGTGCAAACAGAAAACTCAGAATGAACTAGAATTAGCGCCTTGTGGTTGTGTGACTCCACCAATAGGTCAAGTGTTTCTTTACTTCCATGTCTGTCATCACTTGTGTCTTCATGTTTGTATGAAATTATCATAATTAGGATATGAATTCTTGAGTTATGACCACAAACATGTTTTGTGAGGTCACAGTGACCCTGACCTTTGACCTTTAACCGCCAAAATCTAATCAGTTCATCCTTCAGTCCAGGTGGGCATTTGTACCAAATTTGAATAAATTCCCTCCAGCTGTTCCGGAGGTATCACGTTCACCAGAGAGAGTCAGACGGACTGACGCCGGCGCGGAGGCATAAAGCGCCGGTCGTCACCTCCTGACAGCCAGCCTGTCTGCTTGCTATGCTTTGCACAGACGCTCCCTATTGTTTGTTAATGAGTAGCTCACACATCAATTATAAAACAACGCATGCTGATCTCAGCTACAGCTGCTGCTGAAAGCCACCGAGAATCCAGCATCACTACAGAGGAAATGCAGGAGAGAAGCAGACAGAAACACTGGCAGGAGGAGGTGAGTCACACAGTGTATGAGCAGGGATACCAAGGCAACGCCTCATTGGTCACTTATCAGATGGGCTCTCATAACACTCATTAAAACTAAAAGACAGTATTTTATTCTTTTTGTCAGTTTGATTTATGGGATGATTTTTGGACACGATAGGGAGTTAACAATTGTACCATGTAAATGATGTAGTTCTCCATCTCTCCTCAGAACACTGGTCCTGGTCATGGTTGGGAACAGCACGCTACATCTTGAATGGGTCGTCAGTCTATCACAGCGCCAACATTCATAGACAGACACACTCACACCAACTACCTCATACCCAACTTCTATGGACTGCGGGGGGGACACGAGGGCACCGAGACAAAATCCACACAGACAGACTTGAGGAGCTTCTTGTGCTGTTCTGTGTGTCCAGTAGAAAAGAATATCATGAAGTCACATCATTGTTAAAGTAAGACTAGAATCTGTCTAACAGTCACATTGTCATGACAGTGAGGACAACAGAATTTGAACTTTGACCTCTAACGCTGCAATAGGGCAAATTCTGAATGCCTCTGCAAATGCCCTAATAAGTAACTTGATGTTGATGTGATGTGTGCATGGATAGTTCCATCTTAAAGAGCACAAACAGAGCTTAACAATCATGTATTACATTCATAATCAATAACAACATTTCTTATGACAATAAAGGGAACTTTGTGCAGTTTGTTTCTAATAGAATGTTCAGAACTTTGTCAGAAACACAAAATAATAGAAAAACTATCCTGAAGAATTCATAAGAAAACTAGAATGGCACTCAGAGAGTGCAGACCTCCACCAACGTGTGACTTAAAAAAACAGATCCCAGCTCCCAGCTGGCGGTACCGTGAGGTGGTCGGCTTATTATTAACACGATGTGTTTCTGTGTAACATATCGGCGGATGCCTCTCTCATTCAGCAGCCTTGTTATGTCTGTATAACGTTACACTACGTTGTCTCTCATCCCGTCATCTACCGCTTCATTCTCTATGATCCGGATTGCCACCAAAATCTGATGGAAATGGATTGTTCATTCCCCCCCCCCCCCCCCCCCCCCCCCCCACTCCTCCAAAAACTTTCAATCAAATCCATCACGAACTATTGGAGTAATCCTGCTAACAGACAGACAGACAGTCAGACAGGTCTGGCGGCCATAAATCCAAGATGGCCACCATAAATCCAAGATGGCCGCCAGACCAGTCCTGTGTTTGTGTGTCTGCATGTGAGCTCAGAATTTATGTTTTATTTATGTTTTATTTTGTCTGCTGATCTGGCTGTTGTAACGTGTAAAGTGTCTTCAGCTTGTACTGGACTGAGAGCATAGTGCCTATTTATTGGTTTCTTACAAAATCCATAAATTACAGTCTAGCCTCCTCTGCTAGCTGTAGCCTGGGCTTCTTCAACCTGGTACAGCCTAGCTTCCTCTGCTAGCTGTAGCCTGGCCCTCTTCAACCTGCTACAGCCCGGGCCAATTCAACCTGCTACAGCCTGAGCCTCTTCAACCTGCTACAGCCTGGGCCTCTTCAACCTGCAACAGCCTAGCCTCCTCTGCTAGCCGTAGCCTGGGCCTCTTCAACCTGCAACAGCCTGGGCCTCTTCAACCTGCAACAGCCTGGGCCTCTTCAACCTGCAACAGCCTAGCCTCCTCTGCTAGCTGTAGCCTGGGCCTGTTCAACCTGCTACAGCCTGGGCCAATTCAACCTGCTACAGCCTGGGCCAATTCAACCTGCTACAGCCTGGGCCTGTTCAACCTGCTACAGCCTAGCCTCCTCTGCTAGCTGTAGCCTGGCCCTCTTCAACCTGCTACAGCCTGGGCTAATTCAACCTGCTACAGCCTGGGCCTCTTCAACCTGCTACAGCCTAGCCTCCTCTGCTAGCCGTAGCCTGGGCCTCTTCAACCTGCTACAGCCTGGGCCTCTTTAACCTGCTACAGCCTGACCCCCTTTGCTGGCTACAGCCTAGCTTCCTCTGCTAGCTATAGCCTGGCCCTCTTCAACCTGCTACAGCCTGACCTATTGGTTATTGGTTTGGACATGTTTTATCCACTAAAACCTTTCTGGCCTTTTTGGCTCACAATCATTTCTATTTTCTGGATCACATCAGCTCATACAACCTGCCTTTCTAGCAGGTACACACAGGAGGCTGCCATCATTTCTAACGGTGTTGGTACATTGGACTTCAGTTTATCAACCAGGGACATTTCATCCTTCTGGTTTACAAAGACTTTTGGACTTTCTACTTGGTGTGTAACAAATCTTATTCCTTTGTACTCTTACATGTTATTGCAGCAGTTCCACGACTCCTCCTCTTTAATTTTGACCAAACCGTCAATGAAAGATAAACATATGCAACATTTTAGCACTGTCCTCAGACGTGTGTTAATCATTCTCATGTTGTTAATCTCTGGAAATGTTCACCCAAACCCAGGGCCCGCTATTCATGGCCCCACTGTCTCTAATCTGTCGTTTAATGATTTTTGTGATCGGAAATCATTGGGCTTTCTACATGTCAATATCTGTAGTTTGTTGCCAAAACATGACTATTTAAAATCTTGGGTGCACACTGCAAACCCTGATGTTCTGGCTGTCTCTGAATCATGGCTTAAGAAAGGTGTCTCGGATCTAGAAATTCGAATACCGGGTTACAACGTCTTTCGCAATTTGAACTGTTACTGTTAAAACTTAAACTGTCAACAAATTTCACTCTGTCTGTTGCTGTTTGTTATAGACCACCCTCTGCTCCAGCATGCACATTAAGAGCTCTCGGTGAACTGTTGGCCCCTCACATTTCCTCTGAGTTTGTCCTTCTGGGTGACCTAAACTGGAATATGATCAACCCCCCTGATTTAGTTACACAGCAATTTGATGCTTTAAACCTCTTTCAAATTGTATCTGAGCCAACCAGACATAATTTTAAATCACCGTCATCTGCCACACTGATCGATATTATTCTCACTAACACTCCATCAAACTACCGATCTGGAGTCTTCTGTCAAGACTTGAGTGACCACTGTGCCATTGCATGCGTTCGCTCCGGCCTCTCTGTCAAACGTCCACCGGTGATTGTGACCAAGCGCTCACTGAAAAACTTTGACAATCAGGCCTTCCTGCAAGATGTTGCAGCTGCGAACTGGGAAAGAATCAATCTTATCCCCTCAGTGGAAGATGTCTGGTCTTATTTCAAAAACACCTTTAGCCTAATCATTGAGAAATACGCCCCATTGAAACGATTCCGGACGAAGAATCGCTACAGCCCCTGGTTCAGTCACCATTTGGCGGCTCTGATCCGCCTAAAAAACACCTCATGGCGGAGAGCGAGGTCTTCTCAGTCTGCTGCCGACTGGCTGGCCTTCAAACAATGCAGGAACAAAACAACACAGGCGATCAGGAAAGCTAAAATCAGTCATTTCAAAGAAGAATTCTCAGCCAGTGGCTCTGACGCCAAGAAATTTTGGAAAACAGTCAAATCCATGGAAAACAAACTTGCTTCTCCGCATCTACCCACTTCTTTGATTTTTGATGACATTGTTGTTACTGATAAACAACGCATGGCCACACACTTCAACCAACATTTCGTGAAATCATCTAATTTCTTTGGTGCAGCTGCCCCTGAAACAGATTCATCTAACACTCCTACTTCATCACCCAGCGTTAACAGCTTCTCCCTTCAACCTGTTAAGGTTTTGGAAGTCCTGGATGAACTCATTAAGTTAGATTCAAACAAGTCAGCTGGATCTGATGGGCTTGACCCTGTGTTTTTAAAATCAGCCGCTCATATTATTGCTTCCCCTATTACAAGCCTGTTTAACCTGTCATTTCATCTGTCTGTTTTCCCCCTTGACTGGAAATCAGCTACGATTCTCCCCCTCTTTAAAGGAGGCTCTGGC